>NC_056739.1:108676221-108813349 GCF_019279795.1 Protopterus annectens
AGCTTAACTGGCGATGGTATGTATGTAGTAGTTAATGGGATTGTTAATGTGGATCTGAGCAAGTCTCAGTGTTAGAGAAGAAAAATGCGGTGAAACACTTAAGTGTTTATTTTGGTGACTGTACTGTTGAAGTTTTTGCCAGTATTCCTATTTTTGTATTTGGCTGTGGTTTTATGCATCCTCAGAGTGCTTTACCTTGTTTTGTCTGCTTTGTGTTTTATGCTCGAGCACTATGTTTTCCTTTAGCAGGGCTGTTATTGGACACAACTGAGACTGGGCTTAGACCCACAGCAGTCATCACCTGCCTTCTGAAAGGCAAAGCCTTAATGTGTTAAGCTGGTTGGATAACCCAACTGAAGTATATAGTCCAGTTCACAGTAATGAGGTTGGTGTGTGTGTGTGTGTGTGTGTGGTTTACTATCACAATTTCGGACGGCATTCGGCCAAAATGGGATAGTCGAAAGGCTAATTTCCAGTTCAATGAAGGTCGGACTGAAAATTCTTGGCACCACAACAGCGAATGCTAGTGTGCATTCAATGTTGTGAGGTTGACGTTCTTCTGCTTGGAGATCTCTCTACAGTGGGTATTGGGAAATTTTCACATTTCCTCACTGTAGTGCGATCTCAGAGTTTGTATATATAATTAGCTGTGGTGGTGTAGGGGGTCTTGCCTCCCTGCAAAACGATGGTTGGAACTGACTGGAAAGGAAATCACGCTGGGTAATGTCGACTTTGTCGAATATGGACGGGTCGACATTACTGATTTCATTATTGTACCTTTTCGAAGTAGTCACTTGACTGAATCAGTTTCATGATTACAATAGTAAACATGATATATAATATATCCTTTTTTTGACTGCTCCCATTAGGGGTCGACACAGCAGATAATTTGTTTCCATTTCTTCCTGTCCGGTGCATCTTGTTCCGTTACACCAACCACGTGCATGTCCTCTCTCACTTCTTCCATAAACCTTATCTTAGGCCTTCCTCTTTTCATGTTAACTGGCAGCTTCATCCTTAGCATCTTTTTCCCAGTATACTCTGCATCCCTCTTCCGCACTTGTCCAAACCAACATAATCTTGCGCCTCTGGCTTCGTCTCCAAACTTTCCAACCTGGGCTGACCCTCTAATGCTCTTATTCCTAATCCTGTCCACCCTAGTCGCACCCAGTGCAAATCTTAACATCTTTAATTCTGCCACGTCCAGCTCTGACTCATGCCTTTTTGTCAATGCCACTGTCTCCAGTCCATATAACATAGCTGGTCTTAATACCCTCTTATAGACCTTCCCTTTCACTCTTACTGGTACTAGTCTGTCACAAATCACTCCTGACACTCTTCTACACCCACTCCATCCTGCCTGTACTCTCTCCTTCACCTCTTACACACTCTCCATTACTCTGAACTGTTGATCCCAAGTATTTAAACTTGTCCACCTTCGCTACCTCTACTCCCTGCATCCTCACTATTCTTTTATCCTCCCTCTCATTCTCACACACACACACACACACACACACACACACACACACACACACACACACACACACACACACACACACACACACACACACACACACACACACACACACACACACACACTTTCTGTCTTAGTCCTGCTGATCTTCATTCCTGTTCTCTCTGTAGAGCGTATCTCCACCTTTTCAGGGTCGTCTCCACCTTTTCCCTACTCTCAGTACAGAGCACAATGTCATCTGCAAACATCATAGTCCACGGGGACTCCTGTCTGATCTCGTCTGTCAATCTGTCCATCACCATTGCAAATAAGAAAGGGCTCAGAGCTGATCCTTGATATAATCCCACCTCCACCTTAAAAGCATCCGGCACTTCCACCGCAGATCTCAACACTGTTGCACTACCCTCGTACATATCCTGTACCACTCTTACATTCTTCTCTGACACTCGCGACTTCCTCATACAATACTACAACTCCTCTGTAGGCACCCTGTCATATGCTTTCTCTAAGTCCACGAAGACACAATGTAACTCCTTCTGACCTTCTCTGTACTTCTCCATCAACACTCTGAGCAAACATTGCATCAGTAGTGCTCTTTTCTGGCATGAAACCATACTGCTGATCACTAATCATCACCTACCTTCTTAACCTAGCTTCCACTACTCTTTCCCATAACCCCATAACCTCATGCTGTGACTGATTAGTTTAATCCCTCTGTAGTTACTACAGCTCTGCACATCACCCTTATTCTTTAAAATTGATACCAAAACACTTTTCTCCATTCCTCAGACATCCTCGCACTTTCCAAGATTTAATTAAACAATCTAGTTAAAAACTCCACTGCCATTTCACCTAAACACCTCCACGCTTCCACATGTATGTCATCTGGACCAACAGCCTTTCCATTCTTCATCCTCTTCATAGCTATTCGTACTTCCTCCTTGCTTATCCACTGCACTGCATTATTCACTATCCGCACATCATCCAACCTTCTCTCCCTCTCATTCTCTTCATTCTTCAGCCCCTCAAAGTACCCTTTTTTTTTTTTTTTTTTTTTTTGCCATCTGCTCAACATACTCTCGTTGCTTGTGAGTACCTTACCCTTATCACCCTTACCTGCTGCACATCTTTACTAGCTTGGTCCCTCTTTCTAGCCAATCTGTACAGGTCCTTTTTCTCCTTCCTTAGTGTCCAGCCTTTCATGCAACTGTTAATGCGCCTTATCCTTGGCCACCTCAAATGCACACACATCTCTTAGAGCGTTTTCTAAATCACCAAAAATTGTACACAACAGTGTGTGGGGAATTGAAGCTACACATAATCGTGCACAGTCCCCAAGGGCAGCCTCAGATGTTGAGTTGCCTATTCTCTGCATTAGCTTCAGGAGCTAGAGTGAAAAACAGCAGTGTATAAAATCTGTGGAAGGTGCACATTGGTAAGGTTGTGTGTGTAGGTAATGTAAATTTTGTTTGTGCGAGGTTGAGCACCACTTATCTACCTAGGAGCTCAGGGTATCTGTAATTCAAGTCCCTGATTAGCAGTGCCATCCCTATATTATTATGTGAGATACTCCTGGCACCTGTGACAACCTGGGCCAAACTATTCAAGGCCCTTGATAGCCCCCCTGAAGGAACTTCCTTTGTGGTAGAATTGGAGAAAGACTTTGGTCTTCTCCACACACCACTTTTGTGCCTTTAAAAGGCGCATTACCCACACAATTTCTCCAGCCATTATATCTTGGCTAGAAGAAGCATAGAAAAAAAGGTGCATGTTTCATGCCTGCACCAATTAAGCCATGTGTGTCACGGTGCTCTCATTTACATGGCAGATTAAGCTGAAATGTCATTGTATTACAGTAGTTTTTAATGGCACTTTAAGCTGTGAAACATGACAGTCCTTTGTCCCTGTATATGCTATTACAAAAGTGGGTATTACAGCAACTCCATTTTTATAAAGTTGTATGTGGAATTATCAAATCTCTGCCTAAAGGCATAGCGTGGACCAAGCCATATCCAAGACCATCCACAGCAAACCATGCCTCTGCATGGTATTCGGTAGAATTGAGTGTAGTGTTTTACCAAGTTATTTTGATGCACCAATTGGGTAGTTCCGAAACAGTGAGTTAAGTTCCAGTTAGCATAATCATCCTAGCCAGCCAGCCAGCTAGCTCCGCATGATATAAGCGAGAGGAAGTCGCTAAGTCCCATAGCAATGTGGAAGACGTTGTAGAATAGCATTTTGGAAAACCTGCAACAGGTGAACCGGAGCGTAGTTAAGGCAAACTGAAGCTCAGCTTTTAAGTTAAGCGACCCTTCTTACAAGGTCGCTTGTCAAATTTGTCTGCTGCTAACTGCTGTTGCACTTATCTGCAGTACAAAATAACTTTCCCATTACTTTTAGGGGCTTTTAAAAGATGTTTTGACAGGGGCAGTGAAAAGTTAAAGCAATTGTACTGAAGCGTTGCTAGGAGTAATGGAGAAACCGTTCCATCAGTACTTGATTAGAGCTCAATTTAACACATTCTGGCTAGCTTTGTGATAAATGTTTAAGTAGAAATGCAGCCTGTTGTGTAGGTTACACTTGTGTGCAAAATATTTTAAACCTTGAAAGAAAACTTAACTTTATCAGATGTTCTTCATCTCACATTGCTGCAGTCCTGACACTTGGGTAGTCCGCTGTCCCAGTCGGCCCGAATACCAAAGTATAAGGCTGATGTCGGTCAAGGCGCATTAGTCTGACGTCAGGACGTCAGGGTACAAATGCACATGACCGACGTCATTTCCTCAGTCTTTTTTGCCGCATGGTCCGATGCAGAAGCAGTTTTGCAAGTGCAGGTTGGCGTTCTGAGATTTTCCGAAGTCGGAGTTTCAGACCGAATCCAAGTTGGCTAAGTACCCCGTTGGGGAATATTTTGGTTTTTCTTGCCTCAGTATTTTACCGGATGTCAGAAAAAGTGAATAACTGTATTTCTTGTGGGAAACAGATACCTCATAGGGATTACCATACCTTGTGTATACCTTGCTTAGGGAAACGCGGCGTTGTTGGCTGTCGCCTTGTGCTAGATTTAACAAACGCACTATAAAGAGGAGATTAGATTGTGCCAGGTTAGTTTTGGGAAGCGTGTAATTATAAAATGCCGTCGGATGCGACGCCCGCTCAATCAAAAAGCGCAAGGACAGAACAGCAAAGTTGGAAGAACCGTCACTGGACGTCGGTTCTTTAGAGGGAGACTTTTTACTGCAAGATGTGACCTCTCAGGAGGTAGGCCAGGCGGAAGGGGCTTCTCAGGTAGCTGTTCTTCCCTCCCTTCCTAAGGTGGTTAGGCCCTCCTGCTGTTTCCAAGGCTTCCCAGGGGCAGGCCAGGTTTTGTTTCAGGTGTCACCCCTAGTTCTTCAGGGTCTGTACCTAAGAAGCATATGCTTAAGATGGCAGAAGATTTGATTACAATGATTAGAGGTTCTATGCCCCTCCTGATAAGAGGCCTAGGGTGGAACCTGAGCTTGGGAGTTTTGAGCAGTGTTCGGATGCTTCTGAGTCTTGCTGAAGACTTGCAGGAGTATTCCTTACTCTGATTCTGATATAGATGATTCTACTCCTTCTGCTTCTCCTCCTGAGGATTTTTCATTTTCAGAGACTCTTCATTCCATGAGGGAGCATTTTAAATGGGAAGGTCAGGATTTCTCTGTTTCCAGGAAAAGGCTTAGGAATTTTTGTTTCTACCCCAGCATAGGCCTTTAGCTATACCTCCTGTTCTAGATGTGGTGGAGGATGTTTTGCAGAGGCTTCTCTGAACCCCGATTCTTTGCCTCCTGCTCCAGTTAAACCGGATAGATATTATAGGGTGCCTGAAGCTCATAAGTATCTTTTAAGAGTCCTAGGGCAGACCCAGAAACTGTTTCTCAGGGGCCTAAAGGTGTTAAGGCTTCTGTTGTTAAAATCCTGTTCCTCCTGATAAAGAGGGCTTTGGATAGATGGGGAAAGAAAGTGTATACTTCTTCCACTTTGGCCATGAGAGCTTTGAATTGCCAGTTTCACATGTTGAAATACCAAAATTATCTCCTTTCACAATTAAAGTCTAAGGTAGATGCTTTGGCGGAAGGTATTGAGTGTAAAGAGTTGCAGGATTTAGTTCATGTTTCTGAACAGGTGGGTAAGCATTCTTTGCAATGTGGTTTTGATGCTGTGCAGGCCTCTTCGAGGGTGGCTGCCACTGGTTCGGTTCTGCCTGGCTGAGGGATCAGAATTTAGCTGAGCATGTGAAGACAAGGATTTTAGATGCTCCTTTACAATCTGATGTGTTGTTTGCTGTGGAAGCAGTTCTAAAGAAAATGGAAGACAAGGCTAAGTCTATGCAGACTGTTAAAGATTTTTGCAGGTTCAGCCTCCAAGTTTAGTAGAAATTGGCCTACCAAGGGGTGGACATATCCTGCTTATGATTCCCAGTCTAGGGGTAGGTCTAGACGTGGTAGGGGCAGAGCTCAAGGTTCTTTTAGGCCTAGAACAGGAGTTCACCTGCTCAGTCTTCTGGTGAGGGCAGGGGTCAGTCCTTAAACAGACCCAATGACCTGCCTTTTCAGCTGCCAGAATCTTCTCGCCTGGCAGCACCTTTGGGAGGAAGGTTGGCACTTTTCAAAGAAAACTGGAGTTTAATTACCCAAGACAGATGGGTTTTGGATATCATTCACCACGGTTACAGGTTTTATTTCCATACCTTGCCTCCTTTCAAAGGCATGCCAAACATTCCTCCTCAACAAAGGAAAGAGGCTCACAGGCAAATTTCTCTGTTGCTCCAAATAGGGGCCATTCAGCCGGTTCCTGTGCCAGAATTTTATTCTCGCCTGTTCCTAGTACCAAAAAGGGGAACACGTGGAGACCAATTTTGGATCTGTCTATCCTCAACACTTATCTGGACATTCCCAAGTTCAAAATGTTGACGTTACAACAGCTTTTACCTCTGCTGGGCAAAGATCACTGGATGGTAACTTTGGATCTCAAGGAAGCTTACTTTCATGTTCCTATCAGACTAATTTGCAGGAAGTATCTGCCGAAAGCTGGGAATTCTCATTATCAGTTCTCTGCATTGCCCTTTGGCTTATCTAAGAGTATTCACAAAGGTTCTGGCTCCAGTGATAGCTTTCTTCAGGCTAAAAGGAATACAAATCTATCCTTATTTGGACGATTGCCTACTTCTGGCTCAAGAAAGGACGCTTCTTCAGCATTTGGAATATGTGATAGCAGTGCTAAGATGCCTAGGGTATTCTGTGAACGAAATAAAGTCCAGTCTAGTACCCTCTCAAGACATGTGCTTTCTGGGTGTGAGACTGAATACAGCAACCCAGATGGCCTTTTAACCCCGGACAAACAAAAGAATCTTTCTCTTTACTTTCATCAACTATCTCATCAGTCCGGCTGACTGCAAGGACAGTCCTTCAAGCCTTAGGGTTCATGGCATCTTGTATTCTGGTACTTCCCAATGCCAAACTGCATATGAGGAAGCTACAATGGTATCTCAAAATGTATGGACACAGCACTGCCAGGATTTGGACACTGTCATTCAAATAATACCTTGCATTCAAAAGGAATTTCTGTGGTGGGCTCAGGAATGTCACCTAAACAAGGGACTCTCCGTGACCCGCCAGAGGCGAGTCAGATTCTAACGACAGATGCCTCAGACACAGCTTGGGGAGCTCATCTGAATGGAAAGTGGATACAAGACAGTGGCCTGCCAGACTGCAGCATCTACATATCAACATGAAGGAGATGTTAGCAGTCCAGTTTGCATTACTGGCTTTCAAGGATTTACTTCTTCCAGGGCAGGTGTTGATTCTAACAGACAACACAACTGTCATGTGGTACATCAACAAACAAGGGGAACACATTCTTATCCTCTATGCAGGCAAGCAATGATTTTGTGGGAGACTGCGTTAAGCTTGCAACTGAATCTTCACAAGGTTTCTGCCAGGAGCACAGAACTCCTTAGCAGATGTGTTAAGCAGGCAAATCATGGATCCCCACCAGTGGAAACTGGATCTTCATGTATTTCAGACATTGACAGTGTCCTGGGGAACTCCAGACATAGATCTGTTCGCTTCTCCACTAAACCACCAGCTGCCAAAGTTTTGCAGGTTTCATCACACAGCCTGGAAAGTGGATGCTCTTTCTTTCAGTTGGAAAAATCTTCATGTGTATGCCTTTCCACCTCTGCCTCTCCTCCCAAAGGTACTCCTAAAGGTCAGACAAGACAAGCCAAGGATGATTTTAATAGCTCCAGATTGGCCTCTGCAGCACTGGTACCCATTACTGAGGAGTCTAGTAAGGAAGCCTCCATGGCCCTTACCTTTGATTCCACACCTATTGTCTCAGAAGGACGGGCATCTACTCAATGTCAAGCTTCACTCTCTTCATCTAACTGCCTGGCATATTCTGTTTTGAACCATAGCAGGTCTCAGCTTCCTCAACAAGTTTTGAATGTGATTATGGAAGCCAGAAGACCTAGTACAAGGAAAGTGTACGCAGGAAAATGGAAGAGATTTTTATTTTGGTGTGCAGCAAAGGATTTGGATGTTTCTGAGCCAAATTTGAGTGGGGCTCTTCAATATCTTACTGAGTTATTGGACAAAGGTTTGTCTTTCTCTTCCATTAAGATTCATGCTGCAGCAATTTCAGCTCACTATGATTGTGACCCACCATTGTTTTCTCATCCTTTGTTCAAGCAATTTCTTAGAGGGGCAAAGAATATAAGACCCCCACGTAGAGCTCCTACTCCTGCTTGGGACCTCAATTTTGTGTTGGAGAAACTCACTCTACAACCTTTTGAGCCTGCAGCTACTGCTGAATTGAAATATTTGTCATGGAAAACAGCTTTTTTGTTAGCCATTACCTCTGCAAGAAGGGTGTCTGAATTGCAGGCCCTTATGGCGGTTGAGCCTTTCCTGATTTTTCATAAGGATAGGCTAATCCTTCCTTTATGCCTAAAGTGGTTTCTAGTGTGGCTTTAAACCAAACTATTCATTTACCTACCTTTTATGCAAATCCCCAAAATAAGGGGGAAAAGATTTTGCATACTTTAGATGTACACAGGCAATTATTATTTAAGCAGGACTAAGGATTTTAGGCAGTCTCAGCAGTTGTTTGTTTCTTTTGCTTTGAGTTCTCAGGGTAAGCCTGTGTCAAAACAAACTATTTCTAAGTGGATTGGGTTTTGCATTACTTTCTGTTACTCCCATCATGGCAAGGAGATTCCAGCTGGGATTAGGCCTCATTCCACTAGGGCTACTGCCACTTCAACAGCATTTCTAAGGGGTGGCAACTAAGGATATTTTGGAGGCAGCTACTTGGAGTTCAGTGCATACCTTCTCTAAGCATTACCACCTTCCTCTCTACTCTAAATCTAGGGCTGGTTTTGCCACTGCTATTTTACAGGGCATGTTGTCAGCTCCTGCTTCTTTGTGATTTGCCATCCTCCTTACCTCTGCTTTGGGATTCTACCCAAGTGTCAGGACTGCAGCAATGTGAGATGAAGAACATAGTACAGTTTTGTACCTACCATAAATGTAGATGTTCAAGATCTACATTGCTGCAGTCCCTCCCTCCTTCCCCTCTGTGTTTGGGGTGGTTGTGTGGGTAGGATTGTACCTGTCTGATTTTGTATATATTGTACATATATTTGGTACAGGGTGTTTGGTGTGTTGTTGTTTTTGGTTTGGCCTTATCTTTTAGGGTCTTCTGACATCTGGGGCAAGAAAAGACTGAGGAAATGACGTCGGTCATGCGCATTTGTACCCTGACGTCAGACTAATGCGCCTTGACAGCCTTATACTTTGGTATTCGGGCCGACTGGGACAGCGGACTACCCAAGTGTCAGGACTGCAGCAATGTAGATCTTCGAACATCTACATTTATGGTAGGTACAAAACTGTACTTTACGCTATTATAGATGTACTGTGGGGATAATTTGTTCAATAAACTATGTACTTGACATTTTAATGTATTGCGTCATGTTCTGAAGCTTTGAAATGTAGTTAACATATCTTTAGAGTTGGATTTAACCTCCTTAGCATATTCAGTACCAAATAATGCAGTTTTTGATGTTAAATGTTTATTTTGTTGATAAAGATGGACCCCAGATTTCCTCCCTCAGAACTAAAAATCTGTGCCACTGTATTATGCAAGACTGAACCCACAATATCTCGCCATCTAAATTAATGTTAAGGGTGCTGTATTTCCATGTTGAATGGATGACCTGCACTTAATCTCCTAGAAAGACAAGTTGTCAACTAGTTCTTGCTGATGAAATGTTTCTTGTAATTTTACACACAATTATGTACTAGTGAAACCATGATATAAATAAGAAGCTGATCTTTAAAGAGAGAAATTGGTTAATTACCCACAGTACTTTGCAGCTTAATATGCAAATGTCCAATATCTACCATGACCTAATTTTGTGGATGTGAATTTAGAGAAACTAAACAGTATGCCTAAACCATTAAACACACTAAAATCTTTGATCTTTTGTAGAATCACTCACAACTTTAACATGAGGAATATGTATAACAGTAAATTAACTGTAAAGGATGCTTCTGAACATGACTTGATAGAGAGAGACCAAGATGACTGACCGACAAGTGGCATACTGTGTGTATGAGGTAGAGAATGATAGGTGGTGTGGCATACTGTGTGTATGAGGTAGAGAATGATGGGTGGTGTAAGGAGTTTGAAGACCCAGTTGTGAACAAGATGTTAATGTAGTAGTGTTTCCATACTTGTGGAGTTGGAGTAATGCCAAAAAAACTAACACCCTGCAGACTCTGGTAAGAGTACTCCTAAATTAATTATGTTCTTCGTGTTTCACTGTTGCAGTCATCACATCTGGGTTATCTGCTTGCAGTAGCCCTCAGTCGGCCTGTTTATCAAAGTCTTGGGTCCTGCATCGGTTGCTGTCTAATCTTCCATGACGTCAGGTAGTCAGGGGTATAAAGCATGCAGCCGACACCTTTTTATCAGTCTTTTTTGCCGTGCGGTGCCCGAAGCAGAAGCAGTTTGCAAGTGCCGGTCGGCCGACTCCTGAAATTTTCGTTTTCAACTAAGCTAAGTACCCCGTTGGGGAAACTTTTTATTTTTTTTTCTTGCTCTAAACCTATGTCAGTAAAAGTCAATAATTGTATTTCTTGTGGAAAGCCAATACCTCATAAAGATTTTCATTCGTACTGTATTCCGTGCCTAGGCCCTGACCACGACGTACCTCGCTGTCGATTTTGTGCCTTATTTAAACACGAACGATTCGTAGTTATATTTACACTTCTAAATATTTTGGTACTCGGTTCAGTTACCCAAATAGGGCTTCGGTAAGCCACCCGACTACCGACATTCCAAAAAAACGCAAAGCTAAAGACAGACACAGACTGCATAGGTCCAAAGCTGCCGACGAAGCTTATCCTAATCTAGTCGCCAGTTCGCCGGTACTCTGTGAGGTGCTTTCGCAGCCCCTGATACCTGTACTTCAGATTCGCAGGCCTCTACTGAGACCCATTCAGTATGCTGCATGATGCTTCAACTGTGGAACCTGCAGATGTCTCTACCTTGGATGGGTCCGGAGCCACTGTGCAGGCACCGGCTTCTGAGTGTTTATTCAGGCCTACTGATTTGCATATTAAACCGATGCCATCTTCTTCTTCAAGGCCTAAAACTCAATCTATGCCTAAAAAACAGATGCCCAGACCGCATGGTCAGGCCCTATGCTTAAAAAACAAATGAAATGTCACAAGACATCTGCAGCAGCTGGAAAGGCCATGGAAGTACCTCACAAAAAGGATTACTGGCCTCGAACAAATGCCCTACACTGAGAGTCTCAAAAAACTCCAGCTTTACTCCGTATCATATTGCCTACTTTGAGGTTATCTCTGCCTAACCTATAAAGCTATGTCAAATCCAGAGCTGTTGGACATGCTGCACCTAAAGAAATTCCAATTCCTCCGTGCTACATGCTCTAGGGATCTAAACCTTGTCACCACAATAAACAGGACATGCTGGAGGGATAGATTTCCTGTCCCAGAGACATCGCATACTCTGGAACAGGCTACCCATCTATGTCAAGCAAATTCTTCATTAGCACTCAAGAAAAATCTTGAGTGGATTGGAAATAGGAAATACACCCCGGGGATCACTTCTGTATGTCTGTTCGACAGTGGCACAGGAGAATAACTTTCTTGGGTGGCTTAAGTCAAGGAATCTTGTTGGCTAGGCTTACGTAGGCCCTTGGGCCGATAGCCTAGTACCTACCTGCGAACCTATAAGTGTGGCTGAGGACCTTATTACTCTAATCCGGGGAAGCCACCCCTTCCCCCTCTAAGAGACCTAGGACTCATTTTCCTTCTGATTTTTCTGATCAGGATTCTGAAATTTCTGTTTTCTCTGACCAGGATTTGCCCTTATCTACCTATGAGGATTCTGATGCAGAGGACTCCATTCCCTCTGCTTCCCCTTCAGAGGATTTCTCTTTTGGTGAAACCTTACATACTCTTAGGGAGCATTTCCGTTGGGAAAGCCAGGATTACTCTCTCCAAAAAGAGGCTTAGGGAATTCTTACTCCTGCCTCAACACAGGCCTTTAGCTATCCCTCCTGTACTGGACATTGTAGATGATGCCTTCTCGGACTCTAGCCTGGCCCCTGACTCTATCTCTTGCTTCCAGAAAGCCTAATAGGTATTACAGGGTTCCTGACTCAAGTTCCTTTTTAAAAATCCTACTGCGGATCCCGAGACCATTTCACATGGACCCAGGGGCATTAAGGCTACTACTGCCAAAAATCCTACCCCTTCTGATAGAGATTCCAGGGCACTGTATAGATGGGGAAAGAAGGTATACACTTCTGCTAATTTAGCCATTAGGGCTTTAAACTGCCAGTTTCATATGTTAAAGCATCAGCAGCATGTTATTGGAGTGCTTAAACAGAAAATGATGTTGATTCCTGACTGTGCTGAAAATAAAGAATTACAGGATTTAATGTGTTCTGCTGAGCAAGTTGGGAAACATACTTTGCAATGTGGTTTTGATTCATTAGAGGCATCTTGCAGGGCTGCTGTCACTGGGTCTGTACTTAGAAGGCATGCTTGGCTTAAGGAGCAATCTTTGCCAGGTCATGCTAAAGCTAAATTGCCGGATGCTTCCTTAAACCAAGACCGCCTGTTTGGCAACAAAGCAGTAGTAGTACTTAAAAAGATGGAGGAAAAAGCTAAATCTATGCAAACTGTTAAAGATTTCCTGCAAGTACAACCTCCCAGATTTAGTAGGCACTGGCCCTCTAAGAATTGGTCCTTTCCTGCCTCTTCCAGGGCTTCTCCGTCCAAACAAAGAACCAACAGAACACCCAGGCTTCAGTCCCAAGGTACTCACAGGCCTAAACAGTGGGGGGATCCCACTTCCAAAGCAGGGTGTAGTACGACTCCCCCCCCCCCCCCCCCCATGGTAAACTGTCTCAGTGACTTAACTTTAATCCTTCCAAGCCCTGCTCAGCTGACTGTTCCTTTAGGGGAAAGATTGCCCTGCATGCAAAAAATTGGGAACTCATTGCCCCTGGACAAATGGGGTTTAAATATAGTTTCCCAAGAATACAGATTCCACTCCTTACCAACCCCAAACGGTTGGCCAGACCCACACCCAAGTCAGTGGGCAGAGGCTCAAGAACAAGTTCTCTCTCTTTTAAGCATCCGAGCTATTCAGCCTGTTCCAGAAGAAGAATGGAGACAAGGTTTCTGCTAAAGACGTTTTCTGGTACCTAGAAAAGACTATTCCTGGCGTCCTTTCCTGGATTTGTCTATCCTAAACACATTTCTGGTAATCACAAAATTCAAGATGCTAAATCTTCATCAGCTGCTTCCCATGCTAGGCAAAGATGCCTGGTTGGCAACACTGGATTTAAAGGAAGCCTACCTGCACATCCCAATAAGGGAATTTTGCAGAAGATCCCTATGCTTCAGAGCAGGCTACATGCACTATCAGTTCTCTGCACTGCCTTTTGGCTTATCTACTGCGCCCAAGGTATTCACAAAGTGCCTAGCTCCAGTCATTACATTTTGCAGGCAAAGTAATATTCAGATATACCAATACCTGGACGATTGTCTAATTCAGGCAGAAAGCCAGGACATACTATTAAGTCATCTGGCATTTGTAAAGAAATTGCTAATTTCTGTGGGGTACACCATAAACGAAAAGAAACCACATCTGGTACCCTGCCAACAAATTGTATTCCTGGGGGCAAGCTTGAATGCATCTTCCCAGATGGCCTACCTCACGCCAGAGAAGAAAGTTCATTTGACAGACTACTTCAAACTATTGGCCACAAAGACCCAGCTATCTGCAAGGAAGGTTCTACAAGCCCTGGAGTTCATGGCTTCCTGCATTCTACTAATTCCATATGCAAGACTGCATATGAGGAAAGTACAATGGTATCTAAAAAGCCTATGGTGTCAACGTTCTCAGGATCTAGAATCAATGATTCCTATCATACCTTGTCTACAGATAGTTCCTTTGGTGGGCAGAGGCCTGCCACCAGAACAGAACAAGGGACTGCCATTCACTCTACCCCCCCTACCTCCCAAACCCTAACAGACCCATCAGACTATGCGTGGGGTGCTCACTTGGCAGGGCAGTGCATTCAGGGCAAATGGAACCCAAGTCAAATGCACCTGCATATCAATCAAAAAGAAATGTTAGCTGTACAGTATGCTTTGACAGCCTTCAAGGACCACATTCTTCCAGGACAGTTATTGGTAAAGACTGACAACACCACTGTTATGTGGTACATAAGCAGGGGGGAACCCACTCTTACCCTCTCTGCAGACTAGCTGTAGCTCTGTGGCACACAGCTTTGAGCTACCAATTGCACCTACAGTCTCAAATCCTGCCAGGAAAACTAAACCCACTGGCAGAAGACCTAAGCAGAAATCTCATTGACCCACATGAGTGGAAACTGGAACCAAAGATATTCAATATGTAGGTAAACAAATGGGGGAGCCCCCAGAGCTAGACCTTTTTGCCCCCCCCCCCCAGAACTACCATTTGGACAAATTCTGCGCATGGACTCCCCACAAACAAACTTGGAAAGTGGATGCCCTGTCCTTCACCTGGAAAAACCTATCAGTTTATGCCTTTTTCCCTCTGCCTGTCCTCTCCAAGTACTACTAAAGATCAAACAGGACAAACCAAGGATAATACTGATTGCACCAGACTGGCCATGCCATCACTGGTACCCCCTCTTGCGTAGTGTCACTGCTGGCACCATGGCACCTGCCTCAGATCCCTACTCTGCTTTCTCAGTGGGGGTGGGGGGCAGATTCTGCACACCCAGCTTCAAACCCTGAACTTTCAGTAAGCAAGTGATGGATGTCATTCTGGAGACAAGGAGGCCTAGTACTAGAAAATCCTATGCTGAAAAATGGAAAAGATTCTGTTCCTGGAGCCAATCTCATGGTATGGGCACAGCATTGCCCAGTTTTCCTCAGATTCTTCAATACTTAACTGAGATGCTTCACAAAGGCCTTTCCTTTTCCTCCGTCAAAATTCATGCCTCAGCCGTTTCAGCTCATTACAATACAGAACCACCCCTCTTCCTTTCATTGACTGCTGAAGCAATTTCTCAGTGGGGCCAAAAGCTTAAGACCACCCAGGAGAGCCCTTTCTCCAGCCTGGGACCTTAACTTTGTATTGGAAAATCTCCCTCTACCTCCCTTCAAGCCAGCTGCAAGTGCAGATTTTAAATTCCTTTCTTGGAAGACAGCCTTCCTTCTAGCCATCACTTCAGCAAGAAGGGTATCTGAATTACAGGCCCTCATGGCTGTGGAGCCGATCATCATCTTTCATGCAGACAGGGTGTCCCTCAGGACCAATCTCTCCTTCATGCCCAAGGTGGTATCCAGTGTGGCCCTTAATCAGTCCATTCATTTGCCAACCTTCTTTTCTAATCCACAGAACAAAGGGGAACTAATACTGCACTCCTTGGACGTGCACAGACTGCTTAGATTTTACTTGGACAGGACGAAATCTGAACAGCTGCTAGTAGCATTTGCTGCAGGGGCAGAGGAGAAAGCTATTTCAAAGCAAACCATTTCTAAGTTGTTAGGCCATTGCATTCATTTCTGCTATAAGCACCATGGAATAGCTACCCCACAGGGGATAAGACCGCATTCAACTAGGGCTGCATCTACTTCTACATCATTTCTCAGAGGTGTCCCTATGAGGAACATCCTAGAAGCGGTTACCTGGAGTTCTGTACATACCTTCACCAAGCATTACCACTTGCCATTTTTTTCTAAATCCAGAGCTGTCTTTGCCACTGCAGTCTTGCAGTGCCTTATAGCTGGTCCTAATGCTATCTAATTACCTCATCCCATCCTTAGCTTTGGGAATCTACTCAAATGTCATGACTGCAACAGTGAAACATGAAGAACATATTACAGTTGTGTACACTTACCATAAATGTAGATGTTTGAGTGTATTCACTGTTGCAGTCCTGGTTACCCTCCCTCCAGCCCCCTGACTTCTATTATCTGTACCTCTATTCTTGTTTACTATGCTTAAAGTTTTCTGGTGTATTTGCTTGTTGTTGGAGGTGTAACCTTGTATATAATTGCTTCCCATTATGGGGGCACGTGACATCTGGGGCAAGAAAAACTGATAAAATGGCATTGGCTGCTTGCTTTATACCCCTGACGTCATGGAAGATGACAGCAACTGACGCAGGACCCAAGACTTTGATAATCAGGCCGACTGAGGGCTACTTTAAGCAGGTAACCCAAATGTGATGACTGCAACAGTGAATCCACTCTTAACATCTACATTTATGGTAAGTGTACACAACTGTACTTTCTCCAATGTGGAGAATGAATTGTTACTTCAGGTCCTTCATCTGCTTGGCAAACATCTGTTTGTTGTGAAAACTGCCAACTGACCTAATGGGACCATGCCTGGAAATATCTGTTGGTGGACATTTAATGTGGTTGGTGGCTAGGGCCGTAGTTATGAAATGGTGTACTGCAGGGCCAATAACATTTAATGCGCTGCTGAACAAAACTTGTCACAAAAGGAAGTATTTGTAGCCCAGCTAGCTGGAATTTTGTAAATAATTGTGTGTCATTTGTAAATATCAGCAGAATACCATTACTTGTGTTGAGCCGCGGTGGTGCAGGGGTTAGTGTTGCCTCAAGAGCAAGAGGTTCTGCCATTTGATTCTCTGCTGGAGCACCTTCTGTCTGAAGTCTGCATGTCCTCCCTGCGATCGAGTGACGTTGGATATGCAGGTAGGTGCGAGCGTGAATGGGCGTGCCTTCGTTGGTTAGGCATCGGGCTGGCAACTCGGCACTGTAAAAATCCACTGCCAATCATGAGCAGTTGCCTGTATATCAAGCTGCTGGTACAGAAGTGTGTGTGTGTGTGTGTGTGTGTGTGTGTGTGTGTGTGTGTGTGTGTGTGTGTGTGTGTGTGTGTGTGTGTGTGTGTGTGTAGATTTTATATATATATATATATATATCTATATACTGAGCTTAAATATGTGTCCACAGTGTACCCTACTGGGAAAGAACAAAAATGTATGAAAACTATTATACTTGTGTAAGTGTATATGTGTTAACAGTAGGAACTGGAACATAGAGGGTTAACTTGGAAAACTTCAAAAAAATAGTTGAAATTAAAATTATTTTATAATTGTGCTATACACATTGATTTCAGTATAGCAAGGAGACAGGATGCCTAGAAACTTCTGCATTGCATTTAGTGTTTATTGTTTTATGTATCAGCTGCAAACATCGGGCGATGCTAGATGCTCTGTCTGTGGGGTTTATTTGCGAGCCTGGGAGCTGAAGTCAGGTGACAGTGGTGTTATGCTGCAAGTATCCCAGCAACAATATTTGATATATTAATTTAAGAACTCTCAGAGAGAGATGGGATATTTTGTATTTGTCTATGACCTGACAACATTCACTCACCACCTCTGCACTTGCCTTGCTGTGTAAGTAAGTTAACGAGGGAACGGCCATTTCTCTTAGATTCAGTTAGGAACATAGTAAAGATTAGATGTTAAGTTGTCAATCTCGCCTTCATTCTTGCTGGATGGGTTCGGAGCCGGTCCTCGGCTCCGACTCTGCACTTTCTAAGCTCGAGAGCTAATTTTACCAGCTCGAGGCAACCCTATATCCCATGATGCAAGGCGGAGACTACCCAGATCTCGTTTGCCGCTTCGCTTATGAAGTGCCTCGTTTACCAGCTCTAGGTAAGTTTTCTTCATAATAAGACTTTGTCTCACCCCTTTTAATTTTCATAACCTTAGTTGTTTTGTGAACCTTAACGTTTATTTTAACCCTATTCCCGTTAGTGTTCCCTTTTTTTCGGGTTATTTAACCCCTTCCCTAGGTTAGGCCTTAGGCCTTCCCCTTTCCTAAATTTTCCTGTCAGGGATTTTTGTGTGTGTTTGAGTGTGTTGTATCCCTGTTTAGTTTAGATTATTGGATTGGGTGTTATTTGTGTGTGTGCGTCTGTGTTTTTCTTGTCACTTGTGTTTCCTCGACACAGCTATGTCGAAGGACACAAAGGTCTCAGGCTTCAAGAAGTGTGACTCGTGCTGTCAGAAGATGTCTGACAGACGGTCACACTTCTGCACCTGCAGGACTCTTGTGCTATCTGTCATGCCTTCAGCCCAAGAGTCCTGCAGGAGCGCAGAAATAAATTAATATTGAGGGGCTTATTAAAGCCTGAGAGCTCCCCGACTAATCTGCTCCGGGGAAGCCCTCGAAACCTGTCAAGCCTTCGGCTGCAAGTCCCAAGCCGTCAGCTACTGGTTCTGCTTCTTCAGTGTCGAGATCGGCTCCGGCTAGAGCCAATCCTTCCATTTTTGAAGTCAAAGTATCTGCTCCATCCGGCACCGATACTGCCAGATCTGGACACTCAGTGTCGGCTCCGGCTGGAGCCGACGTATCTTCGGCTCCACCTATCTCTAAAAAGAGATCTCGATCCCCCTCATTGGAATCGATACGTTTGGCTCCGAGATCACCCCTGCTCTCAGAGCGGAGCCATCGGAGCCGTTCTTCTCTGTCGTCCAGGCTGTGTGATCACGACCTCGAGAGAGTGGTGAGTAGACAATTAAAGTCTCAGGCATTGACCCAAATGCTCCATAGCTCGTCTCAACAGACGGTAGCTATTTCACATCCACCTAACATTCCTCCTTCGACTCTCTTACAGAGCTTGGAGCCGGAGCTCCTTGGAGCCGTGACTGTTGTAGCTTCGGAGCCGATACCACCCCTTTCGGCTCTGTCGTCCTCCGCTCCGATTTCCTCCTTGAGGCCTTCATTGGAGGGATCCGGGCGTCTGCTCTCTCTCGTCGGCTCCGAGGGGGCGAGTGGCATCGGACCCTTGTCCGACCCCGTTCTCCCTCTCGGGGCTTCGGCGTTGGTGAGCTCAGCCACAACATCTGCCTCGGAGCCTTCCCTCTCGGTGAGGCCTGGAGTTCCTATCTCTTCGGAGCGGGAACCTTCTGGTCTCTCTGATGGGGGAGCCTTCGAGGTGATGAGGAGTGTACTAGCCCCTGGGCGTAGTCGACGGTCAGTTCCATCAGCTCCTCCCACTACAGTGCCTGCTGACATCTCTTCCCACTCTCTTGCTCCCGGACCCAGAGATCCAACGCCTCAGGTTTCCCCATTGGGAATATCTTCCTCTTCTGAGGCTTCTCCTGATCGTCAGGTGAACCTCCGCGTAAGAGGACATGTAAGAGGAAACATCTAGACTCCCCAGAGTCTATTACATCTGATACTGACTTGGATGAGTCGGAGGGATCCCAAAGGTCTCCCTCTGAGGATGTCTCTTTCTCAGACATCCTTGAACTCCTTAAGCAGAGGGGGAACTGGCCCTCCCTTAATCCTTCCGAGGACGAGTCAGTATACCTGGAGGCGTTCGGATCTCGACCCTCCACGTCCTGGGTGTCTCCGCCTTTCGACCCTCTTATGGACGTAGTGGCTCGGAAGGTGTAGATGGCCCCGGATTCGGTGGAACCTATTCCTAGGAGGCCTTCTAAATTCATTACGGCCCCACCTGATAGGCAATATTTGACAAAAGGTGTCCCGGTTGATGCCATGGTGGTGGCTGCAGCCACCAAGAAGGAACTAGCTGATCCTTCAGTACCTGTCCATCCTCCTAACAAGGATTTTAGGACTATGGACAGGTACGGCAAGCAGATTTTTTCTTCAGCGATCTTTGCCATGCGATCGCTGAACTACTTGTGTCACTTCACCCGCCTTCAAAGAGATGTTCTTAAAGAGTTGGGAGAAGTTTTACAGGATCCGTCAGCTGCTGGGTCTCAGGATAAGATTAGCTCACAGCTAGGAATCCTAAACTCCATTGTTAACTCCTCCATGCGGCTCATTTCTTATGCAGCCGATGGAGCGAGTAGGGCCGCAGGCACAGGAGTGGCTTTAAGGCGTCGGTCCTGGATGCGGCTTTGTAATTTTGCAGACCCCTTCAAGCCGTCCTTCACAAACTCCCCTTTTGATGGTTCGACCTTGTTCGGACCTCAAGTGAAAGACACTGACTAGATGCGAACAAGATGGCAAGACTCTTTCTGCCATAGGAGTCCGTTTCTCCACCCCTTCAAGACCTTACCCAAAAGGTCATAAGGGAGGGAAGATGTGGTTTCGCAAATCTCAAGGAGTCACGCCTGACGCACGAGGTCAGTTTACCCCCAGAGGCAGAGAGGATAACAACAACAGACGCCACCCTAGGGGCAGAGGGGGTCCGCAGAATCAGGGTAGCAGAGGGCCTCTTTCTGACAAACCCTTCCAGCATCCCTGAGATGTTGCCCGATTGTCCACCTTTGGAGGCAGTTGGGGGAAGTTTATCGCTGTACCCAATAGCCTGGCTTTCTCTTTCTCAAGACAAATGGGTACAGTCGATTATATCCAAGGGTTACAAAATTCCCTTTATTCAAACCCCAATTCAGCAAAAGGGAACCCTTCCAGACGTTCCACCCGGTCTAAGGGAACTAGCAGTCCCAGAGATATCAAAACTGCTAGCAAAAAGGGCCATCCAGCCAGTCCCAGCAGACCAAATAGGATCCGGAATCTACTCAAGGTTCTTTTTAGTCCCAAAAAAGACAAGGGACTGGAGACCAATATTAGATCTGAGCAAACTAAACAAGTTTGTAAATAAAACAAGATTCCGGATGGTCACGCTTCAGTCCATTCTACCCTTTCTGGGCAAGGACAATTGGATGTGCTCGGTAGATCTTCAGGATGCGTACTATCACATAAAAATTCACAGGCGCTCCAGAAGATTTCTTCACTTTCGGCTGGGGACCAGTCACTTCCAATTCAGGGCCCTGCCCTTTGGACTCACTACAGCCCCCAGAGTGTTCACCAAATGTATGGCAGCGGTTACGGCTCATCTGAGACGTCAAGGATTCCAGGTGTTTCCATATCGACTGGCTCCTCACTGCCACCACCAGGCATCAACTTCTCCAAGCCAGAGATTACACCATTCATATTTGCAGAGGGCTAGGGATTTCTATAAATTTCGAAAAATCTGCATTGTCTCCTTGTCAATCTATTACTTTTATAGGCGCAAAATTGGACACCGTACAACTTTCAGCAAAGTTAACAGACCAAAGGATCTTGGACATTCAAAGTCACGTCCAGGTGATTCTTCTCAGCTACAAAATTCAGGCCAGATTTGCTCTGAAAGTATTGGGTCTTATGGCGGCCGCCATAACACTTCTTCCCTTTGCCCGCTTTTACATGCGTCTTCTACAATGGATGCTATTCGCCCAATGGTCCTTTCAACAACTTCCCATGCGTCACAGGATCACAATAACTCCAACTTGCAAAAGGCATCTGACCTGGGGATATCGTCCCCTCAAGTCCATCAGGGCAGACCCTTTGTTCCTCCTGCCCCGGTCGCCACGGTTACATCGGACGCCTCCCTGATCGGGTGGGGGGGGGCATTATCAGGGCAGGATGGTCCATGGCACTTGGCAACCTTTCGAATACCATCTGCACATAAATGTCCTAGAGGTGAGAGCAGTGCTTTTAACGTTGCAAGCCCTCAACGACTCTCTTCCCCTGGGAACTATTGCAGTCCAAACGGACAATATGTCCGTAGTGTGGTATATCAACAAACAGGGCGAAACCAAGTCCTATCCACTGTGTCGAGAGGCTCTCAGACTTTGGCAGTGGGCAATCTCTTCTCAGCGGTTTCCGATAGCAACGCATATCCCCGGGAAATCCAACATCATAGCGGACAGGTTGAGCAGAGCTATTCTCATGCCTCACGAGTGGTCTCTCAAACAATCAGTGACGGAAGAGATTTTTCAGGAGTGGGGCCTTCCTTGCTGCGACCTTTTTGCTACACCTCAAAACAGCAAATGCCCAGACTTCTTCTCTCTCTTCCCCCTTCCAGGCCATCCCCCCAGAGACGCTCTAACCCAAGATTGGCCCCGGGGACTTCTTTATGCCTTTCCCCCTTTTCCTCTGATACCTCAAGTAATTCAGAAAGCAACCGCCTTGAGAGCCAAGTTGATTCTCATTGCCCCTTATTGGCCTCGACAGATATGGTTTCCGTTCCTACATCGTTATCTCTTGGTACAGCCATGGCATCTGGACCCGGTTCCAGATGATCTGACCCACCAGTCGGGGCATCTGCACCAATCCATACCTTCTCTCAACCTCACTGCTTGGTTGCTCCACTTCCATCCTAAGCCAGGCTTCCTATGATTTCTAATCCCGTCTGGGATATCATAGTAGCTTCCCTTAAATCTTCTACCAGAAGGATTTACACTAGTAAATGGCAACGTTTCTCCTTCTGGGCAAAAGCTAGGAATATAGACCCCTATACTGCTCCGATTCATTCCGTCTTGGACTTCCTAGCTGAGATTTTTCATTCAGGATCCTCTTCCTCCACAGTAAAAGTTCAGCTGGCAGCCATTTCGAATTTTCATATAGGCTTTTTGGACCACAACATTATGTCACATAAACTTTGCAAGGCATTCCTTCGAGGTATCTTTTTACTTAAACCTCTGATTAGAGACCCCCCACCACAGTGGGATCTAAATTTAATTTTAACATCCTTGATTCTCCCACCTTTCGAACCTGCGGCTACCTGTTCATTGAAATTTCTTTCTTGGAAGACGCTCTTTCTAGTCGCCATTACTTCCGCCAGGAGAGTATCTGAGCTTCATGCTCTCTGCATTCGTCCTCCCTACTTAATCTTCCACAAAGACAGGGTATCTCTAAGGACTAATCTGTCTTTCTTACCCAAAGTGGCATCGCAGACGAACTTAAATCAATCCATTGATCTTCCAGTTTTTTCCCCAAATTATTCTGATAGAGCGGAACAAAAATTACATTGTCTTGATGTTCACCGCCAGCTCAGATATTATCTAGACAAAACTAAACATTTTAGGAAATCTGATAAACTGTTTCTATCCTATGCAGAGAACAGGAAAGGCCTTCCAGTTTCCAAGGTGACTTTATCTAGATGGCTGTCTTCTGTGATTACTTACATTTATCAGCTCAGAGGCAAAGAGTTGATTTCTAGGCCAAAAGCCCATTCTACCAGAGCTCTAGCTACATCTACAGCTTTTCAGGCTAGACTTCCAATAGACATATTTGTGCAGCAGCCACATGGGCCTCTCCTCATACCTTTGTTTCACATTACAAATTAGACTTGGCCTCCAGAGACAGAGCGAATTTTGGTTCCACCGTTCTCAAGAGTCTGTTCCATTGAGCCACCCAGGATAGAGGTGCTAGGGACGCGGTCCCATCCAGCAAGAATGAAGGCGAGATTGACAACTTAACATTAAGAAGTTATGTACCTACCATAACGTTCCATGTTAGTTGTCTTCTCTCGTCTTCTTTCTTGCGTCCCGCCCTCCATCCCCCTAGCCTGGTCAGACCGAGAAGATTATGCCTCTTCTCTTAAGAGGCTTTATCCTTTTTCTAGCTAATCAGCTTCTAGTGTCACTAAATTAGGTTGATCCCTTTCAGAGGATTATGGTGATTATGTTTGTCATTTTTAGTATTGTTACTTTTTCTTCCTCCTTTACAGTTGGAAGAATATATTCCATAATTTCCTTAGCTACCAAACGAGATCTGGGTAGTCTCCGCCTTGCATCATGGGATATAGGGTTGCCTCGAGCTGGTAAAAGTAGCTCTCGAGCTTAGCAAGTGCCGAGTCGGAGCCGAGGATCGGCTCCGAACCCATCCAGCAAGAAAGAAGGCGAGAGAAGACAACTAACATGGAACGTTATGTAGGTACATAACTTCTTATTTTAGATGTTTTCTGTATTTGAGACAGTCCTGCAATCTTGTTTTAAATATTTCCTGCGATTTTGAACTCTTGTCACTGTGAATATATATTTAGTGTTGTCTTGTTCTTTTATTATTAAATGTATTTAAAACCTTTCTTTTGTGGCTGGTCTGTTTAAAAATAATGTAGCTGTTAGAGTACCTACATATCTATTTGGTGACACTGTACAGGCCACTCCTAATAGCTTGGCTCTTGGTCAAACTACCATTTGTGTTAATAATAACATTGCACAATAAGATTGGACACCCTTTGCTAAGGGCCTTAAAGTAGCTGATGAGTACTGGCTGTTGGTGGTGGAAACTACCATATAGTCGGAGCAGAATGGGGCATAGCTAGTAAACCTGTGGCAGACTTTTCCAGGTGTATGCATGTTTATAAATCAAACTGTGTGTGTGTGTGTGTGTGTGTGTGTGTGTGTGTGTGTGTGTCCTCCTTGGGCAGGGACAAAGCACTGGTTGGACAGAAAGGGTGCAGAAGGTCTTGGTTTGGCCACTCAGCTGAGATCTCAACCCTATAGCTGTGCCAGTGTGGAGTCTTGTATTGGATCTGGAGAAAGAGGGAGAAACCAGCCCCAGACTGTGGTCTCTGTGTGCTCTTAAGGGAAATTGCACTGTACTGTGTGTGTACTTGTCATCCTTCCAGTGTGTATGTCCCCCCCCCAACTGTTGCCAGTGGTGAGTATTGAGGCTCCTCAATTACTGAGCCAGTGTAGGGGCGTTATGAAGCTGTCTCCCTGATATAAGAAGGGAGGGTGGGTGCTGTGGTATCTGTTGAGCCCCTTCCTACACAGACTGAGGAATTTTGGCATCTATCAGAGGCAGTTACATCCTCATGTGAACTGTGTGTGGTAGCGGAGTATTTGGGCATAGTTTGAATGGTCAACAAGAGTATCTACTTGATATGACCCAGATATGTAGATCTGCTTTCTCTGTGTAAGGCTGCCTATATGTTCTCTTGACCTCTTAATCACTGTCAAAATTTTTAAAGCAGTCTGTATGGTATACAGGAACATCAGATGTTCATCGTGTTTCACTGATGCAGTCATTACATTTGGGTAATCTGCTGGCAGGTTGCCCTCAGTCGGCCTGATTAACAAAGTCTTGGGTCCTGCGTCGGTTGCTGTCCCCTTCTTCCATGATGTCAGGTCGTCAGGGGTATAAAACATGCAGCCGACGCCCTTACATCAGTCTTTCTTGCCATGCGGTGCCCAAAGCAGAAGCAGTTCGCAAGTGCCGGTTGTCAGAGTCCTGAAATTTTCGTTTTCGAGTTTCAGAACCGAAATCTTCAACTGAAAGCTAAGTACCCCGTTGGGGAAAATTTTTCTTGCTCTTTACCGATGTCAGTAAAACTTAATAATTGTATTACTTGTGGGATGCAAATACCTCATAAGGATTTTCATTTGTACTGTATTCCTTGCCTAGGCTCTGACCACAACGTACCTTGCTGCCGGTTTTGTGCTTTATTTAATCAGCGCACCATCCGTCATCGGTACATTTTTGCTTCTAAATATTTCGGCTCTCTGTTTAATTATCCAGAAATGTCGGTTAGCCATCCGACTTCTGGAATACCAAAAAAACACAAAGAAAAAGACAGAGGCCGTTGAGGTCCAAAACTGCTACGACGCTACTCAGTGAGGCTCTTTCGCAGCCCCTGATACCCACTACTTCTGATTCGCAGGCCTCTACTGAGACCCATTCGGAGTCCGGTATGCTGCGAGATGCTTCACATATGGAACTCGCAGATGTCTCTACCTTGGATGGGTCTGGAGCCGCTGAGCAGGCACCAGCTTCTGAGGGTGTATTCAGGCCTACAGACTTTCATATTAAATCGACTCCATCTTCAGTACTAAGGTCTAAATCTCGATCTATGTCTAAAAAAACCAATGCCCAGGCCCCATGTTCAGGCCCCTATGCCTAAAAAGCAAATTATCAAAATGGCTGAAGATTTAATTACTCTAATCAGGGGTAGTCAACCCAACCCTACTCCAAGAGGCCTAGGCTTGAACTTGACTATGAATCTTCTGAACAGGACTTTTTCTTCTGATTTTTCTAATGATCTTGATTTGTCCATACCTACTTATGAGGACTCTGATGCAGAGGATTCCATTCTCTCTGCCTCTCCGCCTGAAGATTTCTCTTTTGGGAAAGCTTTACATACCTTAAGGGAGAATTTCTACTGGGAAAGTCAGGATTTCTCTGAATCCAAAAAGAGGCTTAGGGATTTCCTTCTTCCTCAGCATAGGCCTTTGGCTATACCTCCTGTACTAGACATTTGTTGATGTGTTTTCGGAGTCCAGTATGGCCCCTGATTCCTTGCCTACAGCCCCTAGCAAACCAGACTGGTACTACAGGATTCCTGAGTCCCATAAATTCCTTTTCAAGAATCCTGTTGCGGACCCTGAAACCATTTCTCAGGGGCCCAAGGGCATTAAGGCTTATACTGCTAAAAATCCTACCCCTTCTGATAGAGACTCCAGGGCACTGGATACATGGGGTTAAAAAGATTTTTACTTCTGCAACCTTAGTAATCAGGGCTTTAAACTGTCAATTCCATATGCTAAAATATCAACAGCATGTCATGGGACTGTTTAAATGGAAAATGATGATTTCTGACTGTGTGGGGAATAAAGATTTACAGGATTTATTGCATTCTGCTGAACAAGTTGTCATACGTACTTTGCAATGTGGTTTTGATTCCTTAGAGGCCTCTTGCAGGGCTGCTCTTATTGGGTGTGTGCTTAGAAGGCATGCTTGGCTTAAGGAGCACTCTCTGCCTGATCATGTTAAAGCAAAACTGTTGGATGCTCCTTTACAGCAGGACCACCTGTTTGGCAGTAAGGCTGAAGAAGTTCTAAAAAAGATGGAAGATAAATCTAAATCTATGCAAACTGTGAAAGAATTCTTACAAGTACAACCTCCTAGATTTAGTAGGCATTGGCCTACTAAGAACTGGTCCTTTCCAGCTCCTTCCAGAGCCACTCCAGCCAAACCCAGACATTCCAAAAGCACCAGGTTTCAGTCCCAAGGGACTTTCAGAACTAAGCAATGGGGTGCTTTTATTTCCAAATCTGGAAACAACAAGGTACCACCCTATGGTAAACGGCCTCAATGACTTCCCTTTAAAATTACCAAGCACTTACCTCTTAGCCGCTCCTTTGGGGGGAAAACTGGCCCTTCATTCAAGCAACTGGCAACTTACAACTCAGGACAAATTGGTTTTAAATAGTGTCCCAGGGATACAGATTTCATTTCCACACGCTGACAACTCCAAACGGGTGGCCAGACCTGCCCCCAATTCAGTTGGCAGAGGCTCAGAAACGAGTACTTCCCTCCTAAACATGGGGGCTGTTCAGCTAGTACCAGAAGAGGAAAAGGGACAAGGTTTCTATTCAAGACTTTTCCTGGTCTCCAGAAAAGACAAATCATAGCGTCCAATTCTGGACCTGTCTACTCTAAACACCTTTCTGGACATTCCAAAATTCAAGATGCTGACTCTTCACTAGTTACTTCCTATGCCTGGTTGGTAACTCTAGATTTAAAAGAGGCTTACCTGCATATCCCAGTCAGGGAATTTTGCAGAAGATACTTAAGGCTCTGCATGCATTATCAGTTCTGTGCACTGCCCTTTGGCTTGTTTACTGCACCCAGGCTGTTCACAAAGTGCCTGGCTCCAGTAATTGCATTTTGCAGGCAAAGAAATATTCAAATATATCCATACCTGGACGATTGTCTAATTCAGGCAGAAAACCAGGCTATTCTTCTAAAACATCTGGCGTTTGTAAAAAGAGTTCTAAGTTGTCTAGGGTACACCATAAACTAAAAGAAATCTCAGCTGGTACCCTGTCAAAAAATTACATTCCTGGGTGCAAGCTTTCCTTAAGCCAGAAAAGCAAATTCATTTGGTGACTTACTTCAAACAGGTGGCCACAAAAACCCTGCTATCTGCAAGGCAAATACTGCAAGCCTTGGGGTTCATGGCCTCATGCATTCTTCTAATTCCATATGCAAGACTGCATATGAGGAAACTTCAGTGGTACTTAAAAAGTTTATGGAGTCAACATTGTCACAGCCTGGAAACAATGATTCCCATCATACCTTGCCTGCGCCTAGAGTTCCTATGGTGGGCAGAAGCCTGCCACCAAAACAAGGGACTGCCATTCACACCACCCCCTGCCGCCCAAACCCTAACTACAGATGCATCAGACTGTGCAAGCCCGATTCCTGCCAAGAAAGCTGAATGTGCTGGCAGACGAACTAAGCAGAAATCTCATGAACCCACACGAATGGTAACTGGAACCACAGATTTTCAACATGTTGACACGCAAATGGGGGAACTCAGACATAGATCTTTTTCCTCACCCCAGAACTACCAGTTGAACAAATTTTGCACAAGAACACATCCTGGAAAGTGGATGCTCTGTCCTTCAGCTGGAAAAACCTGTCAGTCTATGCCTTTCCCCCTCTGCTTCTGTTCTCCAAAGTTCTACTAAAAGTCTGTGGAGAAACCAAAAATGATTTCGATTGCTCCAGACTGGCCTCGCCAGCACTGGTACCCACTCCTGCGCAGTGTCGCACATCCCAGCATGGCACCTGCCTCAGACACCTTCCTTACTGTCTCAGCAGGAGAACCAAATTCTGCACCCTCAGCTTCAAACATTGAATCTTGCAGCGTGGCTAATCACTTAAATTCCCCCTTAGCATCCCTCAGCAAACCTGTGATGGATGTCATCTTAGAGGCGAGAAGGCCTAGTACTAGAAAAACTTATGCTGACAAATGGAAAAGATTCTGTGCCTGGAATCAATTTCAAGGGATGAGCACAGCAGTGCCCAATTTACCTCAGATTTTTCTTTGCAATACTTAACTGAGATGCTTCACAAGGGCCTGTCTTTTTCTTCCATAAAAATCCATGCCTCAGCCATTTCAGCTCATTACAGCACAGAACCCCCCCTTTTCTCTCATCCTCTTCTAAAGCAGTATCTCAGAGGGGCCAAAAACTTGAGACCACCCAGGAGAGCTCCAACCACTGCGTGGGACCTTAACTTTGTATCAGAGAAACTCACTGTACCTCCTTTCGAGTCAGCTGCTACTGCAGACTTAAAATTTCTTTCCTGTAAAACAGCCTTCCTTTTAGCAATCACTTAAGCTAGAAGGATATCTGAATTACAGGCCCTTATGGCAGTGGAGCCTTTCATCATCTCTCATGGGGGCGGTCTGTCACTCAGGACCAATCAATCATTCATGCCCATGGTGGTATCCAGTGTGGCTCTTCATCAGTCCATTCATTTGCCAACTTTCTTTCACAATCCACAGAACAAGGGTGAGCGGATTCTGCATTCATTGGATGTACACAGACAACTTAGATTCTACTTGGACAGGACTAAATCTCAAAGAAAATCTGAAGAACTGCTGGTAGCATTTGCTGCCGGGGCAGAGGGGAAGGCTATTTTAAAGCAAACCATTTCTAAATAGATAAACCATTGTATTCATTTCTGTTATAAGCACCATAGAAAACCTATCCCCCGGGGATCAGATCTCATTCCACCAGGGCTGCATCTACTTCAACAGCCTTTATCAGAGATGTTCCTACCAGGGATATTCTAGAAGCTGCTACCTGGAGTTCACTTCATAATTTCACCAAGCATTATCACTTACCAATTTTCTCTAAATCCAGAGCTGGCTTTGCCACTGCTGTTTTGCAGGGCCTTATAGCTGGTACTAATGCTGTATAAATCCATCCTCCCAACCATAGCTTTGGGAATCTACCCAAATGTAATGACTGCAACAGTGAAACACAATGAACATAGTACAGTTGTGTACACTTAACATAAATGTAGATGTTCGAGTATATTCACTGTTGCAGTCCTGGTTACCCTCCCTCCAGCCCCCTGTTTTTCCTCTTACCTCTACTTTCTTTTACTATGCTTAAGTCTTTTTGGTGTATTTGCTTTTGTTTGGAGGTATATTAGTGTTTTTTAATTATTATATATAGCTCCCCATTTGGGGGGCACCTGACAGCTGGGGCAATAAAAACTGATGTAATGGCGTTTGCTGGATGTTTTATTATCCCTGACGACCTGACGTCATGGAAGAAGGGACTGCAACTGATGCAGGACCCAAGACTTTGTAAATCAGGCCGACTGAGGGCAACCTGCCAGCAGATTACCCAAATGTAATGACTGCAACAGTGAATACACTGGAACATCGACATTTATGATATGTACACAACTGTACTGTATTCGTCCTCTGTTGCCATCTGCACAAGATATGCAGTTGAAATATTTTTAATGTTTTATACACCACCTTTTCATGTATATTTCTGGTTCTGGGTCATACGTAGATAGGATATTGTGCTTTGGTGTATTCACAGCTGATTCTGTGTCAGTCCCCAGCACTTTGGAACTGTCCCAATCTGATACTTGGGATCTGCAACCTCTGATGAAGACTGGGATGAACTATCTCATAGTCTGGAAGTTGTGTGTGTTGGACTTTGGGAATGTGAGTGCTGCAACCCCTAAACAGGACACTGTTTCTATGCCTGCTGACACCCAGGAGACGTAAGACGCACAGAAAGTGCAAGTTAATAGGGATACTAGTAGTCGGGGAAGTGTGATACCCCCAACTTGCATATCGGACTCTACCCCTAGCCCCCATGGGTTGAGAGGTGCACAAGGGATTGGGTATTCTTATTGTTGCTCAGTGAAGATGTAGTTATTGCTGTCCTAATGAGGTGGTGTGTTAGTGGCTGCAACCCATTGTATGTGCAGGGCCATTGTGGAGGCACCGGCTAGTGCCACCATAGCCATGACTGAGTTATGGTGATACAGGGTGTGCAGAATGACCTGAGGGATTCTGTCTTATGTGTAGACTCTGTTAAGTAACTGGAACGTGCCTTGTCCTCTCAGGTTCACCTACCAGACCCGAGATGCTCTCATAAAGGCTTTCACCTCTACCTTCACAGGTGGTAGCCGTCATAGGGGTGGATGATTTGGATTACACACCTGCAGCGTTAGCACTTTGACAGCAATGTCTGTTGTGCAGATACTTGCACATGGGAGAGGAAATCCCCATGGTCATGGCAGTGTCTCATCTTGTAGCAGACATTGCTTATGGTCAAAAAGCAACTCCAGTGTATAGCCAGGGTTATAGTACAACCTCTGCAATTCCTGGCAGATCCACTTATGGATGGATGCAGGCACAGGATGCTTAAACCATTGCCATGCATGCCCTGGTCCTGTGCAGTACCTCAGGTGGCAGTGCTGCAACTGCTACAGAGGCTGTGTTCCAGCAAGGCACACTCATACCACCACATCTCATGGTACATCACACTCGTTCATTCTCTGTCTGATCTGGCTCTTCCCAAGCCTGTTACTTTAAGCACTCCCCCACATGCACATTCAAGTGCACTGAAAGCCCATACACTCAACATAATGGTTTACTTTACTAATCCTCAGCACTTATTTTCTTGTGAAAGACACCCTCGCGTATGTAAATGGTAACTGTGCCTTTTTTCCTTGTATATTACTTTGATGGTAAGCACAGCATAGTGTTAGTTTTGGCTGTATCTGCTCTTGCTGTAATCTCTTGTATTGTGCAGCTTTATGCAAGCCAACGTCTGTTTGCAATTAGTATTGCATGTAGTGCCTGCCTGTCAGGCACCATCATCCCCTGCTTGCTGGGTCCTCTGCCAACGTCTTGACTGTTGTGCTGGGGACTTGTGCTCGTGCAGGTGCCAGCCCTGCTGTAATTGCCTCCTAAGCATGATGTGTAAAATTGCACAAATTGAAAATATTTTTGCAGGTGTGGCAGGGTCATACTTCAGGGCATCACCTGATGAATCAAAAGCATGTCTTCATCAACCTAGACAACGCAGTTGTTAATGTTTGCAATTTAAGCATGGTGGTATTCCTAGTGGGTTTCATTTTGTGGATTTCTGACTGGTGTCGTCAGCCAGGGTTCCAGAGTGTGTCTGACATTACCAATACCTCACAAGCCACTGGTACATGTCTCAGATTTGTCATATGTGAGAGTTATGCATAGTCACATTCAGCTATAGCAGTAAGATGTGCAGACAGACCTTTTCTAATGATGTGGTTACCCCTAACCTTAACCTTATTTAGCAATTCCCATTAGCAGGAAAGTGAACAGTCATCAGAAATAAATTATGCAGTATTAAGTGGTGGTGCCTAACCCAAGAGGTTTTCTGGTTTAATTCTCTGCTGGGATGCGTTTATGTAGAGTCTGTTTGTCCTCCTTGAATGCACATGGGTTTTCTCCTGGTGTTCTGGTTTCCTCCCACACTCCAGACATGAATAGATGATTTAGGCAAACCAAACTGGGTGTAGGTGTGAGTGGTCTTGAAGAGCTACAGCAGTGCTACCCACCCTGCATTGTAAACCTTGGCTATAGATTGTTACAGTAAAAAAATAAATAAATAAAAAGTCATTTGATGAATGATTAGTGTGTGCAGCTTTACAGCATAGCTCTTGTACATTAAGGAATCCCAACACTACCTTGTTTTGCCTCATTTGCTTGCCTCAAGACTTCTGGTGAAGATAGTTTCTCTTGATTCCCATATGGATGCTTTTATTTGGAGACACCATTGTCAAGATGATGCAGCATGTATAGTAGGGAGGTTCTCGTTTGTCTGATGCCCAGAAGAGGTATTGTGCTCTGCTGGAATAGGTGTGCCCAAGTCTTTGGCAAATTATAACTTTAGGCAAATGGGTTATGTTCATCATTCAAGAATGATATAAAATGTCTTTGAAGATTCTGCTTTGTCCTTGAGGAATTTGCCATCCTCATCAAATCCAGATTAATCTTGCTCTTCCTCTTCTAGACCTTTTTTTTCTGAGGGTACAGTAGATCTGGTTCCTGCTGTCCTATAGGGAGCAAGGTTTTGCTCAATGTTCCTGATTCCAGCAAGAGGGACTTGGAAACCTAGTTAGGATTTCTCCTTCCTTAACATTTTCCTGAAAGATTTTGAGGTATTGAGTAGTCATGGCTTCCAATAATTCTTCCTCAATCTTGCATGGTGTATTTAGACTTAATACTGATCTTCATGTTCCTGTTCATCTGCATTTCAGGAAATCCTTGTTTGTGTCTTCATATTGCTTTTAGTTTTCTGCTTTACCATTTGAGCTTTCTTCTGTCCCAGTGGTATTAACAAACTGCTCAGTTCCTTTTAATTTTTGCAGATTTCATTCTGTTTAGATATTTCCTTAGCTAGACTATCCTCTCATTCAGGTTCCAACCCAAGAGTGTCTTCTGACTCACTTGAATTTTGTAATGGATCTTCTGTCAAGAAGTCTTGCTCAATTCTGTGCCAGGATTGGATTTTTCTGGGTTGCAGACTCCATACTTTAATGACATTTTATTATCAGTTGATGAGGTGCTGCACAAATAGGTCTTGCATCCAACACAGCAAACAGCTCAAACTGTTCAAGACTACCATGCCTTCTGCTGTGGGGAACAGATGCCATGACCTTTCCCTGGAAAGGGAGGTTCCTTTATACTTTCCCTCATTCCTTTGATTTCAAAACAACTAATGAAGTTAAAGAAGGACTTTGCTTCAAGTGTAACATGCCTGATGGAAAAGTATCAGCTGTCTAGGCCCCTTGTTCACCGTTTCTCTGGCACCTTTTGTTTTATCCTAGTGCTGTAGTCTGTCACAAGAGTGCTTCCTTGTTAGGTATATTGTTTCCATCCAGTGGTACTCCCCAAGAGGGTTCTTATTGCGTTATCGAATTGCTGAAACCTCAAACCTGAAAACATCAAACACAAGTGTTCGAAGTTTCAGCAATTCAAATTAAAAAAAAAAAACAAAAAAAACCACGAAAAACAAAAACAGCTCAATAACCGTTGTAAGCAGGGGGGCAAGCCTCCCTGCACCCCCCCTGCTCTTTAAATATACCAACTCAAAGATCGCACTACAGTGCAGTAAACCACACTGTAGTGCGATCTCGGAGTTGGTATATTTAAAGAGCGAGGTGTGTGGGGGGCTTGGCCCCGGCTTACGACAGTTATTTTCTGTCTTCTTTTTTTTTTTTGTGTTCGAAATTATAAAACTTCAAACATACAAGTTCGATCTTGTGGTGTTCGAAGTTTTATACTTTCAGTCACGTAATAGGAACCCTCCCCAAGAGTAGAGCTTTGTCATGATGTCACATCCCCTGCCATTCCATCCACCTGCTCATCTCTTCAGGCTCATAATCCTGTTTACTCTACCTGAAGGGGAGGCAGGCTATGAAGAGGTAATCTGATTATTCCAAGTTTTGAGTTTTCAGTGTATAGCAGTTTAAATATACTGCATAAATTAAGCATTAGAACCAGGACTGGATCCAGTAACCAAGGCATGTAAGGAGGAATCTGCTTCCTCTCTCAAATTTGTGGAGGCATTAGGCTTGATGCAAAGTGGTGGTAGTTTGCTGACAAAGGTTGTTTTCTTTCCAACAAAGACCTATTAAAAAAAAACTGTAGGCATGCAGGTGGTTTATTCATTAGTTAACATCCAGTAAGGTGTTATTCCCATTACCCGAAAGCACTCTGATATTACGGCCGTGTGTCTGAGTAAAGACATCACCTTCTTGGTCTGTGCACTACCAGATTCTTTGCCAGAAGTAACAGATGAGCTTATCTAGGTTTTTTGGAGTGTATTCTTTCTGGGTGATTGCCAAAATTAATGTTTTGATAGATATTGGAGTGGGGATTGGGGGAGCAACAGCTTGAAACTCCACATTTTTGTCTCTTTACAGGAGGAATTTAGGGCCACATATCATTTTGGTAATAGAGTGTTTGCCTTGTGACTGAGGACATTGAACATTTAAGTAAATATTTAATGTTCTGTAGTCCTGTCTCGCCTCCATTCTTACACATGGGTTCCGAGGCGATCCTCTGCTCCGACTCTGCCTATTAGCAAGCTCAAAGTCTTCAAGATGGCTCTTGGCTGGGTAGGTATCCCATGGTGCACCAGTGCAATCCCCAGATCTCGTTTGCCACATCCACAAGTTCAGATGTGCTTCTTCTTGGGCGTGGCTAAGTTTAACACATTTTATTTTTTCTATATTACAGCTTAACTTTTCGAGTTCTATAACCTTTGCTAGTGTTTCACTATCGTTAGAGTAGTTTTAGTCTGCTGAAGTAAATTTTTTCTTTAGTGAATTGTTGAGAACTGGTTGGTCGTTGGCCTTGTTCTCCTTGGTATCCTGTGTGCCAGTTTGTTCTGTTCGTGTGTTTTGCCCCTAGTTGTTTGCTGTGCTAGATTAGCTTAGACAATTTGATTATTCTTAAGTTTAGTAATTGGTGCTTAAGGTGCACATTGCGCTCAATTTAACCTTCTGTGTACAGTGTTCTTTATAGTGTGCGGTGTTATTAGCTTAGCTAGTTATTTTTAGAGTAATCCACCTAGTTTTTAAGTCTGATATTACCTTTAGTTGACCAGGGTTCTTGATATTTCAACCCTTTTTCATTCTATGTCATAGAATTTGTATACAAGTCCTCTCAGTGGAATTTTTTTCTGGCTTCTACTTTGTGTCATGTAGATTTGGTAGTTTCCGAACTTTACTATTCTCCTAGATCCGTTTGAGTCAGAGGACCTAGTCCTCTGTGTGTTTGGCTGTGTCTTTTTGCTGCATCTCAGTGCCATGTCTAAAGAGGCAAAAGATCATAAACACTCTGGGTTTAAGAAATGTGTGAAATGCTCGCAGAAGATGTCTATTACCGATGGCCACAGTAACTGTGTATTGCCTCTGAGCCCTCCATCTGCAACAAACATGTTTGTTTTGCCATTCTTTCAGTGCCTGGGTGTTGCAGGAGCAGAAGAATAAACTAATATCAAAAGGTCTCCTTAAGCCTTCCTTTGAGGAAGACTTGACCATTTCGTCTTCCTCCTCCTAATCGCATGGATCTAAACACGAAAAGGCTAAACATTCCAAGAGGCGTTCCCCAGTGCCTTGGAACCACCTCCCAAAATGCTGACAAGTCTTCTCCCTCCTCTGCTCCACTGATTTTGGGACCGATCGAGGGCGTAGCTACTATGACTACAATGTCTGCCCCAACATTTCGGAGCTGACCACTGATAGCAGACATGGGAGCCGGTCAAGAGATCATTACTGGTCTCCCCAACTTTAAGGTCCCCTGTCTTACAGAGGTTTAGATCTCCCACACTGTCTTCCAGGAGGCTGTCAGAAGATGATGTGGAGAGTTGTGCTAAGACTCCTGAAGTAGTCTGCCTTACCAAAAATGCTTTTGGCTCTGACCCAGGCGGTCCCGGAGCCACTTGAGTCCATATCTCCTCCTGTGGTTCCTCCTCTGAGCTGTGCTGGGCTTTCAGAGCCGGAGTGCTCTGTACCGCTGGTTGTGGAACCCTCTGTTCCAGCTCCCCCCCCCGAGGTGGTCTCTGAGCAGAGTTCCGCCCCGACACCTATGGTGCCATCTGTAGTGTCTAGGAGCCGAAGCTCCCCAGTCTGCCCCGACAGGGATGGTTGGAACTGGACCTCTTCAGTTCTGAGTCTCCCTCTCGGTGCAGCTAAGGTGAGCTTAGACCCTACATCTATCTCGAGTTTATGACTTCTTCCATCTCCTCGTAGCCGGGGTCATTTTTGGAGCTGGAGATGTCGGCCTTTGAGGAGATTGAGTGTGCTGTCCCGATCATCAGTTCCACTCAGGGGTACCGACACTCTTCCCCCTTGGGCACCAATCTCGGTCTCAGCACCTACTCCCTCTCTACAGCAGAGACCCGCACCCTCAGGAACCCCTGGCTGGTGGCCCCCACTTTTGAGACCTCCCCGGAATACCCTTCTGAGGAGCCCCCTTGGAAGAGGACATACAAGAGGAAGCATGTAGACTCCCAGGATGAGTCTCTTGCCTCAGACACCGACCTAGAGTCAGAAGGATCCCCCAAGTCCATCCTCCGTCTCCTTTGACATCTTGAGATCCTTTAGCAGAGGTGCGGCTGCCCCACTGTTACTTTTTCTGATGAGGAGTTGGTGTACCTGAAGGCTTTCAGGTCTCAACCTTCAGCCTCTTGGGTGTCTCCACCTTTTGACGACCTTTTAGATCTTGTTAGTCGAAAGGTGTGGGAGACTCCTGATGCCGTGGAACCAGTCCCCAGGAGACCCAATACATTTTTGTCAGCCCCCAAGGAGAAGGAATTTTTGTCTAAGTGCGTTCTGTAAATGCCATGATGGTGGTGGCGGCCACTAAGAAGGAACTAGCGGGGACTTCTGTCTGTCCATCCGCCGAACAAGGAGTTTCGAACAATGGACAGATACGAGAAGCATATCTTTTCATCAGCGGCATTCACTCTCAAATCGCAGAACTACCCAACACATTTTACAAGGCTTCAGAGAGATGTCCTTAAGGAGTTGAGAGAGACTCTACAAGGTACATATACTGAAGGAGTCCCTGATAAGGTGTCTGCTTTGTTGTCCACCTTGAATTCCATTGTTAACTCGTCCATGAGGCTGATTTCTTATGCAGCCGATGGTGCGAGCAGGGCAGCGGGTTCAGGAGTTTCCCTTAGGAGGCACTCCTGGGTGTGCTTGTGTAAATTTGCGGAGCCATTCGAGTCTACTTTTACCAACACCCCCTTTGACAGTTCTTCCTTGTTTGGACCTAAGGTAAAAGACACACTCACCAGGTGCAAACAAGAAGGGAAAATGCTCTCTGCCGTGGGACTACCTTTTACCGTCCCCCTAGACCATACCCCAAGGGTCAGAGAGGTGGTAAATGTGGTTCAAAAAGTCCCAGAGGTTTTTACAGGATGCACAGGGTGACTCCTCCTTCAGAGGCAGAGGAGGAGTGAATGGTAGACGTCGCCCTAGAGGCACGGGCAGACTGCAGAACCAGGGAGGTCGTGATTCGCTTTATGGCCGGCCCTGTCAGTGCTCCTGATGTGGGGCCCGGCTGTGATTTACTGGATTCGGTTGGGGTCACATTTCTTTGTATCCAGAAGCCTGGCTAAGCATCACCCGAGACAGATGGGTACAAAGAATCATCACCAGAGGTTACGCCATACCCTTTTCTCTTCCACCTCATGTACCCAAGAGGATCCCAGATGTTCCACTCAGTCACAGGGATCAAGCAACTGTAGAAGTGAACAAGTTGCTCGCAAACAGGGTCATCCAAACAGTCCCCGCAGACCAGGTAGGATTCGGAACTTACTGCAGATTTTTTAGTGCCAAAACGTACAGGAGATTGGAGGCCCATCTTGGACCTCAGCAAATTAAATGAATCTGTAAAGGGCATGTTCCGGATGGTGACACTGCAGTCTATACTTCCTCTATTAGGGAAAGACACTTGGATGTGCTCAATAGACCTTCAAGACACGTACTACCACATAAAAATGGACAGAGCATTGAGGAGCCATCTACACTTCCGGCTGGGAGCCAGTCACGATCAGATGTTGGTGTTTCACTGTTGCAGTCATTACACTTGGGTTATCCTGCTGGCAGGCTACCTGCAGTCGGCCTGAATTCCAAAGTCCTGGTCTGGCGTCGGTTGCTGTTGCCTCTTCCCTGTCGTCAGTGCGCCAGGGGTATATAAGATGCAGCCGACGCCATTTTCTTCAGTCTTTCTTGCCGCGCGGTGCCTGAAGCAAAAGCAGTTCATGTGCCAGTTGGCCGACTCCTGAGATTTTCGAAATTGAATTTCAGATCCGAAGTCTTCAATAAAGCTAAGTACCCCATTGGGGAAAGTTTTTTTCTTGCTCCAGACCGATGTCAGGAAAATTTAACAATTGTATTTCTTGTGGGAAGCAAATGCCTCATAAGGATTTTCATTCTTACTGTATTCCTTGCCTAGGCCCTGACCACGACATTGCTAGTTGTTGGTTTTGTGCTAGATTTAACCAACACACTATTAAGAGTCGGTGCGATTTTGCCTTTCATTACTTTGGCCGAAGGTTTAACTATATAATGCCGTCAGAACAGCTGACGACTGGAGTTCATAAAAAGCGCAAGGAAAAAGAAAAGGACAGACATCCGAGGTCCAAAACCGACGAAGCCTCCGCTAGACCAGTCGCCGGTTCTCAGTGAGGTGCTTTTGCAGCCCCTGACACCCGCTACCTCAGAGCCACAGGCTGCCTCTGTCTCCCATGTGGAGACAACTAGGCCTCTGGATACTCAAGGTATTGGCCCTTCGGAAACTATTCCCTCAGATGGGTCCGGAGCCGCTGAGCAGGCATAGACTTCTGAGGGTGTTTTCAGACCTACACAGTTGTATATCAAGCCAACTTCAGCTTCCAAGGCAAAGACTAAAACAGCCTTAAAGACAAAGAAACAAGTACAGCATTCTCCTGGACAGACTTCCATGCCTAAGAAACAGATGCTCAAAATGGCCGAAGACCTAATTACTTATTTATTATTTATTTATTTATTTGCAGTTGGTTTACCAGGATAGTCCATTGGGCCAAGATGAACCCGTTTTCAATGGAGTCCTGGGGAGAAAAGCTCCATTAACAAGGTTATATAGTTATACAAATATAATAAAAGATTAGCAATCAAGTTATCAATACAATACAATTACACTGTTAGAGCAATCAAGTTTACACTGTTAGAGCATAACACTGGTGTTGACTGTTACAGATGGTACTTTCTATAGAAGTGATTCAGTTTGCATTTTGTACAGAGTTAAAATACAGTATTTACAGAATTGTACAAATTACAGTTTGTAGATGGTACATACTATAAAGTGAGTCATATTGCAGTAATTGTAGAATTTTACAGAATTACTGTTTGAGGATATAGAATCAATGTTTCTTCTGAGATGCAAAGGAACTTATCAGGAGGAGTTTTGAAAATATGACATTGAAATTATGAAGGGTGGGTACAGGAGCATTCCCACTGCGTTAGTAGATGAGAGTAAAGATATTTTTGAATGTAAAGTGGTTGAAGGTGGTACGAATAGCTGGAGGTAGGGAGTTCCAGAGACGTGCTAAACTATAAGATAGAAGTTTTTACCTGGGGGCGAGTGGTATGTGTAGTTCAAGTAAGTTCTGGTTATTGGTTCTGTGTTGTCTGTTAGGAAGGTGCATTTTAAAGGTATTGGAAAGAGATGGACATAGCAAGGGTTTAAGGATGAGCTTGTGGGCAAGAGTGAGTTGAGAATATATGAGTTGGTTGTGTAGTTCTAACCATGTTAGTTTGTGGAGAGATAAGCAATGGTGATTAGATGCTTTGTGGCCACTAGCTTAATTTGGCTATTTTATTGTAGCATGAGGAGAGTTGTGTTTTAAGGGAAGATTGTAAGTTAGTCAGGAGTGGGGCACCATACAGAAGAGAGGGAACAAGGAATGAGGAAGAGAGAGTTCTTTTAGTAGTGGGTGTAAGGAAATGATTTTGTCGGTAGAGCATACCTAGTTTTTGATGAGTCTTTTTGATATTAAGTTGTATGTGGGAATGGAATTTCAGCTGATTATCAATTTGAACCCCAAGTAACTTAGTCTCTGGCACCAATTCCAAGGATGTGTTGTTGTTACTGGTGATTAAGAAGGAATTTGTGTTGGCAGAGATGTGTTTAGAGGAGTAAAACAATTAATTTGGTTTTAGAGGCATTTAATGCTAGATGGTTTGTTTTCATCCATTGTTCAGTGATACAGAATGCATCTTGTGTGAGTTTTTGGAGTACTGGAATGGATGTGGCAGAGCAGATAATGGTTGAATCGTCTGCATATTGAATAATATATGAGAATGGTACAGAATTATGAAAATCATTTATGAAGATGTTAAATAGTAGAGGACCCAATATGGAGCCTTGGGGAACCCCAGTTGGAGTACTTAGGAATGAGGAAGTGGCTTTTTTCCATTTCACAGCTTGAGATCTATTAGATAAGTAGCTAGAGAACCAGTTTAATGAGGAGGAACATAGGTTAAGTTGGGAGAGTTTATTAAGGAGTAGTTTATGGGAGATAGTGTCATAGGCTTTTGAGAGGTCCAGTAGTAGGGTAGAAACAATATGTCCAGAGTCCCTAGCCTTGTTTATGGTTTCTAAGAAGGAGAGGAGGGCTGTCATAGTACTATGGCCAGGTCTGAAGCCATGCTGGGTTGGAGTCAGCAGATGATTGTCTAAGAGATGGGGAAGGAGCTGCAAATGGATACACTTTTCAAGGAGTTTTGATATGGGAGACAGAATAGCTATGGGACGGAAGTTTGTAGTATCATTATTATTGCCACCTTTGTGCAGAGGTATGATAAAGGCCTTTTTCCAGATTTGGGGTACTTTGCTTTCTTGGATTGAGCGGTTTATTAGTATACTAATGGGATAGGCAATGGTTTCAGCTGCTATGCTAAGAAAATATGAAGGAATATTGTCTGGGGCATTAGAGCAAGGCTTTAGTTTCTGGATCAGCTTCTTTATGGTAGATGTGGGGATAGGTTTTAGTGAGAAAGTAGGAGAAAGGGGGGGTGATGTATTGGAGGGTAGTGGTTCTGTGGAGGGAAAGAGAGAGGTAATAGGAGTGGAGGGAGGGGTAAGAGGATTGGGGTGAGATTGGGGATGTAATTGTGTCAGAGAATGAAGAAGTTAGCTTGGAAATAGAATTTATGAAAAAAGAATTAAATTGTGTAGCCAAATCAATGTCTGAAGCATTGGGGTCTGGGCAAGGGGTGGCTGTTTTGCCAGGATTGATAAGGGTAGAGATTCCTTTCCAGAATTTTTGAGGATTTGTCTTATTAGTATTTTGGAGTATGGAAAAGTAGTTTTGTCGATCTTTAATAACAAGCCTTTTTACTCTGTTTCTAAGTGTTTTAAATTCATTATGGGTGAGTGGGGTTTTGTTTTTATGGAAAAGTCTCCAGGCCTTATCTCTATGGCGCATGGCTGTTAGCGTGTCTTTGGTTAGCCAGGGGGTGGTTTTTAGTTTTATTCTTTTGGTCCTGATGGGAGCATGGTAGTCTAGAAGATTCAGGAAGGTTGTGTTGAAATAGGCCACGGCATTATCTAGAGGTAAAGCATGCAGGATGTTCCAGTCAACTAATTTAAGAGAGTCAGAGAAAGCTACTGGGTTGAAGTTTTTATGATTGCGGGTAGTAATGTAGTTGTGAGTTTTATGTATAGGTGCTTGTAGTCGATAAGTGAAGATAGGAAGGTGGTCACTAAGGGAGTGTGGAAGGGTACCACTAACAGGGAAGTAATGAGGGTGGGATACTAGAATCCAATCTAGAATACTACCTTTAGGGAGAGTTTTAGAGGGGCGAGTAATGTCATTGATTAGTTGTGAGAAGCTATAAAGGTTGATATTGAGAGGGCTTGAGGGAGAGTGAATGGAAGACCAATTGATATTGGTGTCACCCAAAATTATGATTTCATTGTTCATGTTGGTGGAGAGCCAGCAAAGAATATTCTCAAGAGTGGTAATATTGTCACCAGGGGGAATGTAAAGGGAGGCTATACATATTTGCTTGAATTTATTGACTTGGAGTAGTGACAGGAGTAGTTCAGCATTGTTAAAAATGGGGATGGGTTTGTTGTAAGGGGTGACTGACAAGGAGGCTGAGTATAGTAAGGCAACCCCACCTCCTTTTTTTTGGGGTCTGTCTTTTCTGATGATTGAGTAATTTGGTGGTATAATCTCCTGATCCTTTATATGAGGTTTTAACCAAGTTTCAGAGATAGATAATATGTCAGGTTTATTATGTGTAAGCCAAGCATGAAGGTTAGGTACTTTGTTAACTATGCTTTGGGAGTTTAGAGAGGTGAATAGTATGGATTTATCTACATTGGTAGAGATGGAGGGGCCAGGGTTAGGATGGATATCTCCTGAAAGTAGTGAGGTAGTTGGATAAAGGGTTAGGTAAGAGAGGTATTTGGACTGCTTAAAGGTTATGTTGGTCTTTATTATTTGAGTAAGGGGTTTGTTATCAACTATGGTGTTAAGGTTAAATAGAGTGTTGAGAATCTTATAAGTGAAGAAAAGATGGTTTTGTATAGGATAAATATGTGGAGATATTGTGGTGTAAGTTTGTAAAGGAGGTGAGTTAAGATGTATTGCTGTGTGGAAGGCCTGTGAATGGTTAAAAAGTGTGGGCTGAGTGAGGTAGTGAATGTAGACCATACTGAGGAGTAGTGTTAGAAGAGTAAAGAAAGATATAGTTTTTAGGAGCATTGTAAAGATGGGTCTGAAAAGTAAGGGATGTGGATGATAGTAAGTAGTTTATAAATTATAGAAAGTAAGTTTAGTAGTGTTCTGTGTGCAGGAGGTAGTAATGTGTCTGGGTAATTGTGGGAGGGAAAATATGTAAGGTTAATAGGAGTGGAGTAAGGGATAGTGTAGGTATGAGAAGAGGACACTAGAGGAAGGAAAGCTGGTTAGTGTGGATATGTGAGGGAGTGGTTATAGAGAGAGCAATGGAGTGTAATAGGTCAGGTGATATAATGGGTGTGGTTGTGGAGGTATAAATATAGAGATAGTGGGAGCTGGTGGGAATAGGGGGCAGGGTAAGGGAACGGTGTGAGCCCACAGGGCTAACGGCGGAAAGAGCCAAGAGCTAAGGAAGACTATCAGTAGAACTGTTAAGTGGAGAAGGTGAGTACAAGGGACCAGTGATAGTGGAAAGGAGTAGCAGCAAGCTTTTAAAGGAAGGAATGAGAGAGAGAAGCTAGTGAGTTAAAGCTTGTAAAAGATACTGGGGAAGAGAAAAGAGATAAAAGTCAGAAATAGTGGGAGAGGGAGTCACCCAGGGAAGAAATCACAAGGCTGGCTCTATTATGTGAAGAGAGTCTGGTAAAGGAGAGAGTGACACAGAGGGGACCTAATATAGGAGACACAGGGCTAGCTAGCTTTTGGCTGCTGGGTTTCCTGGCAAGGGAAAAAATGCTGAGTACCAAACAGGGCTGTAGAATGCTTAATAGTACAGGTTTAGCAGCTGTTGTACATACTTAATTAAATCCTTCTATGAGGTGCTTTATCCAATTCCCATACAGGGTAGAGGCAATACAATTTGTTTTAGTATGGATCAGATGTATGCATCCAAGCCAGGCTCAGTCAGGTGTTTCAGGGTAGGAAAGCTTCAACCGGGTGGGCTTCTGTGTTGTTGTATGTCAGAGAGGCTGTCATTCCAAGTGTATATCCATTCACACAGCAGCTAACCTCAGAAGTAGTGAGAGGCAGTTTACAGTTTCCACTTCTGTTAATGAGCCCTGGCATATTTCCTTTCAAATTTCAGAAAAGCTGCAGAAGTTGCTTGATTCAGAACAAGTGCTGTTGATTTTTCTTCTGAGTACCAGGCAAAAGAAGTAGTCCTTGTTGCTCATGTAGTTGCAGTAAGTTGAAAAGGGAAGCACACATGGTAAGTTCCTCTGTTGCCTCCTCCAGTCTGAATTTGCACTCTGCCCAGTTCCTAATTTTCCTGGCTGTCAATCTCTGTATATTCCTCAGGAGTTGTGATAGGTATCTTACATCATACGAATTGCGATTTGTATCAAGTTCGCTTGTACAATTGTCGTTGGTAGGTTATTCGCTGTAGCCCGTGAAGAATAAGAATGATGTTCCTTTCCTGTCAGGAGAAGGGATGAAAAACTCAAGAAGCTGCAGCAACTTGTGGCTCCCAGACAGATGCCCTGGGGAATGCCGTTACTTGGTAGGTTGGTAGGACGCAGCCATCCTTAGCATTTCCGCGGGAACCTTCTTCACCTGTAGCGCCCAAGCATAAATCGATAACGAGACACAATTGTTCGGTGTTCACTTGTATGCAGTTTTGAAGATGCGGTCAAGCTATTAAGCATAACCTACTGCAGCTTTCTCCACGTCTGTAAGCCCCCCACGCCCCACTGCATCTAGCTCTATCTTTATCTTCTTCACAGCCAAAGGTTATCTGCGTGTGTCTCGGTTAACAAGTGTCAGCCTTAGCTGGGGCCGTTAGTTATTCCACACCTCTGAAGTAAGTGGTCCAGCTCTCACCCTGCTGTCCTTCATTAAGCTGTTTTGTCCAACTTTGATCAGAGGTTCCCATCCCTTCCTAATAAGAGGCCTAGGCAAGACACTGAACATGATTCATCTGACCAGGTTTCCATTTCATCTGACTCCTCTTCAGAACAGGGATACTCTCTTCCTCCCTATGAGGACTCTGATGCTGAAGAATCTATCCCTTCAGCCTCTCCTCCTGAGGACTATTCTTTTGGGGAAACCCTGCACACCATGAGGGAGCATTTCCACTGGGAGAACCAAGATTATTCAGAATCTTAGAAAAGGCTCAGAGATTTTCTTTTACTGCCTCAGCACAGACCTTTTGCTATTCCAGCTGTACTTGACATTGTAGATGTATTTTCAGAGTCCGGTCGGTCTCCAGACTCTTTACCCCCTGCACCCGTTAAGCCAGACAGGTACTACAGGGTTCCAGATTCACATAAATTTCTATATAAAAACCCTGCTGCTGACCCAGAAACTGTATCTGAAGGTCCCAAAGGGGTCAAGGCTTCCACTGCAAAAAACCCTGTCCCCTCTGATAGGGATTCTAGAGCACTGGACAGATGGGGGAAAAAAAGTTTACACCTCTGCTACCTTGGCTGTAAGGGCTTTAAATTGTCAGTTTCCTATGCTTAAATATCAGCAATACTTAATGTCACTGCTAAAACAGAAAATGCTGATTAATTCTGAATGTTCTGAAAACAAGGAAATGCAGGATTTATTGCATGCAGCTGAACAAGTGGGAAAGCATACTTTGCAATGTGGTTTTGATTCACTAGAGGCCTCTTGCAGGGCCGCTGTTACAGGCTCTGTCATTCGAAGGCATGCTTGGTTAAAGGAACAGAATCTGCCTGATCATGTTAAAGCAAAATTATTAGATGCTCCATTACAGCATGATACTTTGGTTGGTGTTAAGGCAGAAGAGGTGTTAAAGAAAATGGAGGATAAAGCAAAATCTATGCAGACAGTAAAGGATTTTTTACAGGTTCAGCCACCCAGATTTAGCAGAAACTGGCCTTCTAAGAATTGGTCCTTTCCAGTGTCAGACAGGCCACAAAGAGGCAGATACAGGCGCCCTAGAGGCAGATCTCAGCCCCAAGGCTCATACAGGCCTAAACAATGGGGTGCTTCTACCTCCAAAAGCGGAGAAGAAAACTCACAGCCATATAGAAAACAGTCCCAATGACTTTCCACTGCCAATGCCAAGCACTTACCTTTTGGCAGCACCCTTAGGGGGAAAGCTAGCACTTTTTTTCACAAAATTGGCACATGATCACCCAGGACAAATGGGTCTTGAATATTGTTTCTCAGGGCTACAGGTTCCACTTTCACACCCACCCAAAGACAAAAGGTATGCCAGACCTGACGCACAATCAGTGAGCAGAGGCACAAAAGCAAATTTCATCTCATGAGGGCTATTCAGTGAGTACCACAGCAAGAGCAGGGACAAGGATTTTACTCTAGACTTTTCTTGGTACCCAGAAAGGACAAAGCCTGGAGACCAGTACTGGACCTGTCTATTCTAATCACTTTTCTGGACGTTCCAAAATTGAAAATGTTGACACTGCAGCAACTTCTGCCCATGCTGGGCAAGAAGGCTTGGCTAGTAACTTTGGACCTCAGAGGCATACCTGCATGTCCCAATCAGACAGTCTTGCAGAAGATACCTCATATTCATAGCTGGCTCAATACACTGCCAATTCTCAGCACTGCCCTTTGGCTAATCTACTGCGCCCAGGGTCTTCACAAAATGCCTGGCACCAGTAATTGCATTTTGCAGACAAGGAGGAATCCAAATATATCCCTACTTGGACGACTGCCTTATTCAAGCAGAGAGCAAGGACATTCTACTAAAGCATCTGGCGTTTGTAAAAAGATTACTAATTTGCCTAGGGTACACAGTAAACGAAAATAAATCAAAAGTAGTATCCTCTCAAGAGATAATATTCCTGGGTGCAAGCTTAAATACAACTGCCCAGATGGCTTATCTCACGCCAGACAAAGGCAACTGACTTCTTACTTCGAAAAGATGGCAACAAAAACCCAGTTACCTGCAAGAAAAGTTCTGCAGGCTTTGGGCTTCATGGCATCCTGCATTCTGCTAATTCCATATGCAAGACTGCATATGAGGAAGCTACAATGGTATCAAAGTGCTTGGACTCAACATTGCCACAGCCTGGAAACATTAAATCTGAAGTAGGGACTTCATCGGATCCGAGTCGGCAACATGTTTCAAGCTAATGGATCCGAGCTCCTAGCTCTTCCCCTCACCCATAATCCCCTGCCAACCCTCCATGACCCCAGATCTAGTTTGCCGCGCTTGTGGATAGCTGGATTCCATTGAGCTCAAGAAAAAAATCGTCAGTTAAGTGTGTTTTTCTGTCAAATTCTCTACCTTATTTTAAAAAAATAAAGTGTGTAAGAGTTAGGTTCCCTGTAGTATAAAAAAATTTTCTTTTACTTAGTTTTTTCCCTCCCTTCGCTGGTCGTTAGTGAGTGTGTGTGTTGTGTTTTTGGGGCCTGTGTGTTTGTGTAGCACTACCTTTTTTCTTTTAAGTATGGCTGAGGCCCCAAAAGCCATTTTTTCTAAATGTACCGAGTGTGGCCATAAGCTCCCCCCCGGCTGATGGCCACACTCGGTGCGTTCGGTGCCTTGGGGTTGAACACCTCACCTCAGGCTGTACCATTTGTGCAGCGTTCAACCCCAGGGCACTGAAAGAGCGGAGGTCGAAGCTGGTCCTGGCGGGACTTTTGCCCCCGGACTCGGCTCCGGCCTCCGCTGCTCCCGTGGCACTACCACAGGCTGTGGTTGTTGCCACTCCTGCCCCCCTTCCTTCGGCCGGGACTCAAACTCCCGCTAAAGCGCCGGACAGGGAGGCTAGGAGGGAGAAACTGAGGGAGAAGCACCACAAGCGGCGGGACGAGGCCTCCGCTTCGGCCCCGCCAGCTAAACGGGCTTCTCCCTCCACTGCTTCTAGGTCTCACCCTCCTCTGCTCCAATCTCCTTGTTTCTCCCCAGGGCCCGAGGAGGAGGCGGCCCGATCTCCATGGAGGTCATCGAGGCTGCATTCCAGGCCTGCCTCGGTGGCCTCTTCGAGATCAACGTTCAGCATGTCTGATGCAGACTTGGACCGGATGATGCGAAGATTCATCCAGGCCCAGCTGCAGATGGGAGTGCTCTGGCCTCCCCTGCCTTCAAGGGGGGGGGGAGGGTGCTTGACACAATTTTTCGCTCCAATTGCTCCTTCTCTGACCCGCTACCCGGGTTCGGAGACGAGCAGCGTTGGAGCCGGGGATGGGTCGGCGCCGACGGTACTTGGTACTTCTGATCCGACCCTGCCCTCGAGCCTGTCGGATCCGACCTCTCGGAGCCGTGGCCCGAGCTTCGGATCCGAGGGATTCAGTGTGCCTTCGGCTCCATCCAGGTCAGAGCGCACTGGTCCTTCGGATCCGATGGTCTCTACGCCGGTTCAGATCCCTTCATCGGATCCGAGTGGGAGCCGACTCTCGGAGCCCAGAGAGAGAGGTTCCCCCTCGGCCTTCGATGTAGTGGAGAGGGCTCTGTTGAGAGCATCCGGACCCCCGGCCCTTGTCTCTGCTCCACCCTGCACTCCCTCTCTGCTGGGCCAAGCTTCCATCACCCGGCCTAAGGGACAGCCTGCTTCAATGTCCCAGGTAGTTCCATTGGAACAGGATGTTGCTGGCGAGGCCTCCTCGGACAGCCCCCCCCGAGGAAGTGCCCCGCAAGCATAAGAGCAAGAGGAGGCACGTGAACTCCCCTGAGTCCTTAACTGAGGACACTGACTTGGATGAAGGGGAAGGCTCCCCAAGATCACCCCCTGAGGATGTCTCCTTTGGAGACATCATGGAGCTGCTGAGGATCAGAGGTGGGTGGTCTGCCCCCAAGTCTTCCTCCGACGAGTCCGTGTTTCTGGAGGCATTCGAAGCAGGCCCGTCTACCTCTTGGGTGTCCCCTCCGGCCGACCCTTTGGTGGACTTTATTACCACCAGGGCGTGGAAGGACCCGGACACTGTGGAGCCAATACCCAAACGCCCGGACAGGATACTAAGCCCCCCTCAGACCGGTCTCACTGGAGCAAGGGTCCCCCCGTAGATGCCATGTTGACGGCAGCCACGAAGAGGGAACTAGCTCAGGAGAGCCCCTCAGTCCATCCACCGAGCAAGGAGTCGCTCGATGGACCGCTTAGGGAAGCAAGTTTTTAGTTCAGCGACCTTCTCTGTAAGGTCTCTGAACTATATGGCACATGTCATCAGGATGCAGCGGGATCTTATCAAAGAATACGCTGCCTCCCCCCCTGAGTCCATGTCGGCGGAGGACAAACAATTGTACTCCACCCGAATGGCCACTCTGAGATCCATTTCAAATACCTCTATGCGGCTATTGTCCCACGCCACCGAGGGACCCGCTAGGGCTAGCGGAGCGGGCCTAGTCATGAGACGTCAGGCCTGGCTCCGTCATTGTGACTTTGCGGAGCCCTTTAAAGCATCTTTTGCGAACGCCCCTTTCGATGGTTCTGCCCTGTTTGGCAAAACGGTTCACGAGACACTTGTCCAGAGCGAGAAGGACGGGAAGACGTCTGCTGTCGGAGTCCACTTCTCTGCACCCCAGCGGTCCTTTTCGAAGAACCAAAAGGGTCAGAAGAAGATGTGGTTCCGGAAATCGCAACATTCCCAACCCGCTCCGGACAACCAGTCCTTCCGTGGCAGAAGAGGACAGGGAGGACGCCGTCTCCGGGGCAGAGGGGCTCCGAGAAACTTTGGGACCAGAGAACCTTTCTCTGACTGGCCCACTCAGCAGCCCTGAAGGGTTGCCCGACTGCTCCACTCTGGAGGCAGTCGGGGGGCGCTTCTCGGAGCACCTAGCGGCATGGGAGTCCATCACGACAGACCGCTGGGTGCTTCGAATTATATCCAGAGGGTACAAAATCCCATTACTTCATGTCCCCAAATTCAAGAACCTCCCCGATGTACCACCCGATCAGAGGGAGGCTGCAGCCGCAGAAATTCAGCAGCTGCTAAGAAAAAGAGCCATCCAGCCCGTCCCCCAAGACCAGCTCGGATTAGGGTTCTACTCCAGGTTCTTTTTGGTGCCAAAAAAAGACGGGGGACTTGTGACCGATTCTAGACCTGTCCCGCTTGAACCTGTCTGTAACCAAGGAAAAATTCCGAATGGTCACTCTTCAATCTATTCTCCCCCTTTTAAGGGAGAACTATTGGATGTGCTCCTATAGACCTCAAGGATGCGTACTACCACATTCTAATGGACAGACTATCCAGGAGGTTCCTCCGCTTCCGGCTGGGAGCCAGTCACTACCAGTTCAGGGTCCTTCCCTTTGGCCTCACCACAGCCCCCAGGGTGTTCACCAAGGTATTAGCAGTGATTGCGGCCCACCTGAGACTCCAGGGAATACAGGTCTTTCCGTACCTGGACGACTGGCTCCTGACCGCCCCAACAAGGCATCTACTTTGCTCAGCCAGAGATTCCTTTCTCCGCCTAGCCCCACAGTTAGGCATCACCATCAATGCCGACAAATCCTTTCTGGCCCCGACACAAGCCGTAGAATTCATAGGAGCCAGAATAGACACCAGAGAGCTACGAGCCTTTCTAACGTCCGAACGACTTCGAAATTTGCAACTTCATGTGCGGGCTATCCTCCAATCAGAGACCCCACCGGCGGAATTGGTCCTGAGGGCGCTGGGCTCCATGGCGGCAGCGATGACGCTCCTTCCATGTGCCCGTCTGAACATGCGGGTACTGCAATGGGACCCTTCTAGTACAATGGTCCTTTCTGCCTTTTCCTCTCCATCACTCCATTGCTATCAGCAAGGCTTGCAGGAGGGCTCTATTATGGTGGCTCCATGATCCGGACCTCCATATGGGCCGACCCTTCTGCACCTCTCCCCCTCTCGCCACGGTGACCACGGACGCCTCCCGCCTCGGGTGGGGGGGGGCATTATTCAGGCAGGACGGTCCAAGGCACGTGGAACGATAGAGACCTTCCTGCATATCAACGTTCTGGAGATGAGAGCAGTGCTGTACGCGTTGCAAGCACTTCAGAGTCTCCTCCCTGTAGGAACGATTGCAATTCAGTTGGACAACATGTCGGTTGTCTGGTACATCAACAAGCAGGGGGGAACCAGGTCTTACCCTCTATGCCGCGAAGCCATGAGAGTGTGGGAATGGGCGATCTCCACCAACCGCTTTCTGATTGCAACGCACATTCCGGGGCGGGCCAACATCCTAGCGGACAAACTCAGTCGCACCCTTCTTACCCTCGTACGAGTGGTTTCTCAACCCACTAGTAGCGAAGCAGATATTCGCAATATGGGGGCAACCCTGCTGCGATCTTTTTGCCTCTCCCTCAAACACCAAATGCAGCAATTTCTTCGCTCTAATTCCCCCTCCAGGGGAAACTCCAAGAGACGCTCTGGTGCATGCTTGGCCACCCGGTCTACTTTATGCCTATCCTCCTCTACCCCTGATGCTGCAACTCTTACAGAAAGCCTCGCGGTTGGGGAGCAGGATGATCCTCATTGCCCCATTCTGGCCTCGGCAAATTTGGTTCCCTTACCTGTGGTCTCACCTAGTGAATCCCCCTTGGATTCTGGATCCCAGTCCGGATCTAATCTCCCATCAGTCGGACTTACCGACCCCAAATCTGGACAATCTGAAGCTGACAGCTTGGTTGCTCCAGTTCCACTTCTAGTTAGGACTCCTGGTATCTCTTCACCAGTCAAAGCCATCCTTGTGGCAGCGCATAAGCCCTCCACCAGGAAAGTGTACTGCAGTAAATGGAAACGTTTCTCCATCTGGGCGGAGCATCATAATCTAGATCCCTTTACGGCTCCTCTTCCATCCATATTAGACTTCCTAACCAAACTTTTTCAGGAAGGCGCTAGTTGCTCAACTGTCAAAGTGCAATTGGCTGCCATCTCCCATTACCATGTGGGACATGACACAGGGCCTTGATGTCGGCCAAGTTGTGTAAAACCTTTCTCAAGGGCACCTTTTTGCTTAGACCCCCTATAAAAGAAAAGCCGTACCACCTTGGGATCTTTCACTAGTTCTTCAAGCCTTGACTGCTCCACCTTTTGAACCTGCTGCTTCAGTAGATCTCAAATACTTGTCCTGGAAAACAGCATTCCTTGTAGCCATTACTTCTGTGAAGAGAGTTTCAGAGCTTCAAGCTCTTTCTGTGAAGCCTCCTTGTTTGATCTTTCATCTGGACAGAGTGTACCTCAGGATCAATCCCTCTTTCCTTCCCAAAATAGCATCAGAAACAAATATAAATCAGTCCATAAATTTACCGGTTTTCTTTCCTAAATATCAGAATAAAGGAGAGTACAAGCTGCACTCATTAGATGTTCATAGGCAGCTACGTTTTTATACTCATAGAACAGCTGGTCATAGACAATTCGACCAGCTGTTCGTTTCCTTTGCCAAATTTCATTTGGGGAAAACAATATCAAAAGTATCTCTATCACGCTAGATTTCACAATGTATCCTATTAGCGTACCAAGCCTCTGGGAGACCCGCACCTGAAGGAATTCGCGCACATTCCACTCGTTCTATCTCTACTTCTGCTGCCTTCAAATCTAGAGTTCCATTGGATGATATTTGTTCGGCAGCCACTTGGGCCTCTTCTCATACCTTTATTAACCACTACAAACTGGACGTGATTTCTAGAGGGAGAGCATCCTTTGGCTCCTCGGTGCTCCGCAATATCCTTCCATGATGGCCACCCAAGATTCAGGTAGCTGGGGACTCTGTCCCACAGGTTGCTGACAAATGAAGTACCTACTTCAGATTAAGAAGTTATGTACTCACCATAACGTTCCATCTGAGTAGGTAGCTTCATTTGTCTGCAACCATCCCCCCCTCCTTCCCCCTGGCCTTCAGCGGATCTATGTTAGTTGGAATACCCTTTTTGGGTACATATTGAGGGGCAAACTCGATCTGAGGTCATGGAGGGTTGGCAGGGGATTATGGGTGAGGGGAGGAGCTAGGAGCTCAGATCCATTAGCTTGAAACAAGTTGCCGGTTCGGATCTGATATAGGATCCAAGACCCACAGGTTGCAGACAAATGAAGCTACCTACTCAGATGGAACGTTATGGTGAGTACATAACTTCTTATTACCCTCATTCCCTGCCTGCAACAGGAGTTTTGGTGGTGGGCCCTGGCCTGTCACCACAAGGGACAGCCTTTCACTTTACCCACAGCCAGGCAGACACTAACAACAGATGCATCGGATTATGCCTGGGGGGCCCACATGGCAGGAAAATGTATTCAGGGCACGAGGCCCGCAAGCCAAATGCATCTTCATATCAACCAAAAAGAGATGCTAGCTGTACAGAATGCCCTGACAGCCTTCAAGGATCTACTACATCCAGGACCACTGTTGATAAAGACTGACAATACTGCAGTCATGTGGTACATAAACAAGCAAGGGGGCACACATTCCTACCCCGTCTGCAGGCAAGCCATGACTTTGTGGAACACAGCATTTGACTTGTCAAGTGCATCTGCAAGCACAATTCCTGCCAGGAAAGACAAATACTCAGGCAGACGAACTAAGCAGAAACCTCATGGACCCTCACGAGTGGAAACTAGATCCACAAGTCTTCAGCATGATAAGGAAATGGGGATGCCCAGACATAGATCTATTTGCCTCCCCTCACAACTGCCAACTACAGACATTCTGCACAAGGACTTATCACAAACAAGCATGGAAGGTGGATGCTGTATCATTCAGCTGGAAAAACCTTACAGTATATGCCTTTCCTCCACTGCCTCTCCTCCCCAAGGTACTCCTAAAGGTCAGACAAGAGAAGCCAAAAATGATGCTGATTGACCCAGACTGGCCACGCCAGCACTGGTACCCAATCCTAAAGAGCTTGTCTCAAGGCCCAGCCTGGACGTTACCTCAAATTCCTTATCTACTGACCCAACAAAACAATCAGATCCTGCACAGCCAACTCAGAACCTTAAACTGGCTGCATGGCGAATAATATAAACACTCTGAACACACTTCTCTCTAAAGCAGTTATGGATGTTATTTTGGAGGCCAGAAGGCCCAGCACCAGAAAATGTAATGCAGAAAAATGGAAGAGATTCTGTGCTTGGAACCAGGCACAAGGAATTGACACTCTTGTTCCAAACATTCCTCAGATTTTACAATACCTGAGATGTTGGACAAAGGCCTATCCTTCTTATCAATAAAGATCCATGCCTCTGCCATTTCAGCTCATTACAATACGGAACCACCTATTTTTTCACATCAACTGCTGAGGCAGTACCTCAGAGAGGCCAAAAACATAAGATCTCCAAGGAGAGCACCGATACCTACATGGGACCTCAATTTTGTCTTGAAAAGCTCACACTGCCTCCTTTTGAGCCAGCCAATACAGCTGAGATAAAATTCTTATCATGGAAAACAGCTCTGCTCCTAGCAATAACTTCAGCAGGAAGAGTTAGACATTAATGGCTGTGGAACCTTTTATCATTTTTCATCCGGACAGGGTTTCTCTAAGGACGAACCCAACATTTATGCCTAAGGTAGTTTCCAGTGTGGTTTTTAATCAAACCATTCATTTGCCTACTTTTTATCCAAATGCACAGAATAAAGGGTAGAGACTTCTGCGTTCTTTGGACATTCACAGACAGCTACGCTTCTACTTGGACAAAATTAAAGCTTTCAGAAAGACTGAACAACTTTTAGTGGTATATGCTGCAGGATCACAAGGAAAGGCTATCTCAAAGCAGACTGTTTCAAAATGGATAGGGCACTGCATTCATTTCTGCTATTCACAACATGGCAAATCAATGCCTAAGGGCATTAGGCCACATTCGACCAGGGCAACAGCCACCTCAGCAGCCTTCCTCCAGAGGAGTACCAACCAAGGATATTTTGGAGGCTGCAACTTGGACTTCAGTGCACACTTTTACAAAGCACTACCACTTACCTCTTTACTCTAAGTCCAGAGCAGGCTTCGCCCCTGCAGTTCTGCAGGGCCTCATAGCCACTCCTAATTCTGTTTATACCCAGCCACCCAACCTCAGCTTTGGGATTCAACCCAATGACTGCAACAGTGAAACACGATGAACATAGTACAGTTGTGTACCTACCATAAATGTAGACGTTCTAGTGTATTCACTGTTGCAGTCCAGGTTACCCACCCACCATCTCCCTTTCTTTGTTGGGACTTGTCTGTACTTCTCTATTCTATACAACCTATGTGGTGTATTTGCTTGTAGATGAAGGTAGTGTTTGTTAGTGCATGCTTTTTTATAAGCAATGTTTATAGCCTACCCTTTTGGGGGCACCTGACATCTGGGGCAAGAAAAACTGAAGAAAATGGCGTCGGCTGCATCTTGTATACCCCTGGCGCACTGACGTCAGGGAAGAGGCGACAGCAACTGACGCCAGACCAGGACTTTGAAATTCAGGCCGACTGCGGGTAGCCTGCCAGCAGGATAACCCAAGTGTAATGACTGCAACAGTGAATACACTCTAACATCTACATTTATGGTAGGTACACAACTGTACTTTTCGTGCTCTGCCCTTTGGTCTCGCCACAGCCCACAGGGTGTTCAAGTGTATGGCAGTAGTCACAGCTCACCTGAAACGTCAAGGATTCCAGGTGTTTCCGTATCTGGACAACTGGCTCCTAACCGCCTCCACCAGGCATCTACTTTTTCAAACCAGATACTCCACTATCCAACTTTGTGCCCAGTTGGGGATTACTGTAAATTGGGAAAAGTCTGCCTTATCACCCTCTCAATTTGCCCCTTTTATAGGTGCAGAAATAGACACAGTCGCCATGTTGGCTCGTCTTCCAGCAGAAAGAGCACAGAATCTCGTAGAAGTTCTTAATCTACTACCCCTCCAGAAAGTCAAGGCAAAGACAGTGCTGAAACATCTTGGGACCGTGGCCTCCACCATATTACTAGTCCCTCTTGCTAGACTACACATGCAAATTCTTCAGTGGCTTCTTTCGTCCCAGTGGTCCTTCCAACAACTGCCTCTATCCCACCGCATCTTTTTAAGAGTCTTGCAAAAAGGACCGCCATTGATGTATCCAACCCAACCAGCTGACGACAGGCACTTCATTCCTTCTTCGCCAACCCATTGCTACTGTGACCATGGATGCCTCACAGGGTGGGGGGTCATTATCTAGGCAGGACTGTCCAAGGCACATGGCAAGATCACGAGGCCCACCTGCATATCGGTGTCCTAGAGATGAGGACAGTGCTTCTGGCATTGCAAGCACTCCATGACCTTCTTCCTCTTGGCACGATAGCGATTCAATCTTCATGTCAGTAGTATGGGATCTCAACAAACAAGGCGGAACCAGATCGTACCCACTGTCGAGAGGCTATTTGTGTTTGGAAATGGACTATATCTTCCCAGTGCTTTCTAGTGGCAACGCATATCCCAGGGACAACCAAAATGATAGCAGACAAACTCAGCTGGGCAATCTTGATGCCTCACGAGTGGTCTCTGAAACAGGGAATAGCGGAACAGATTTTCCACAGATGGGGACAGCCTTGCTGCAATCTTTTAGCCAGTCCGATTAACTCCAAATGCAGCAGCTACTTTTCCCTTATCCCCCCTCCGGGGGAGTCGCAGAGAGACGCACTTGTTCACGATTGGCCCCTGGGTCTCCTTTATGCTTTTCCCCTCTTTCCTCTCATCTAAAGTGATTCAGAAATCAAAACTGTTGGGAAGCAAATTGATTCTCATCACTCCTTACTGGCCTCGTCAAGATTGGTTCCCCTTTCTTGGGTCTCATCTACTAGACAACCTATGGACTCTGGACCCAGTGCCAGATCTATTGACGCACATGTCAGGCTCTCTTCATCCCAACCTCCACACCCTCAGTTTGACAGCTTGGCTGCTCCCATATCCAACCCTAGTCAGGCTTCATGATTTTTCATCCGCTGTGACCCACATTCTTACATCTTCTCACAAACCCTCCACTAGAAAGTTGTACACCAGCAAATGGAGGTGGTTTTCTGTCTGGGCTGAGGAAATGAATTTTTACCCTTGTACCGCATCCATTCCAGTGGTATTGGAATTTTTGTCTGAACTTTTTCACCAGGGTTCTGCTGCTGCCAAATACTTTGAGACCTTCCTTTCAGGAACCGGTAGCTTCATGGGATCTAAACTTCGTCCTATCCAAATTAACATCTCCACCCTTTGAACCAGCTCATTTGTGTTCGTTGAAGTTTCTGTCTTGGAAGACTTTGTTTCTGGTGGAAATCACATCTGCTAGATTAGTATCAGAGTTACAAGCACCGTCTGTCAAGCCCCCTTATTTGATTTTCCACACAGATAGAGTATCTCTTCGTACAAATCCATCCTTTGTCCCCAAGGTGTGCTCTCATAACTTGAACCAAACTATAGAACTTCTGGTGTTCTTCCCTAATCATTCCAACGCAGCAGAATACAGATTCCATCAGTTGGACGTTCACAGACAGTTACGGTTCTATCTATACCGGACCATGGAATTTAGTAAGTCAGACCAATTTGTTTCCTTCTCAGACTCCAGATTAGGTTCTCCAGTTTCTAAAGTGACCCTTTCGAATTGAATTTCCAGTTGTATATCCTACATTTATTCTTCCAATGGAAAGCCTTTACTGTTCAAAATTAAGGCTCATTCTACAAGATCCCAGTCTACTTCTGCAGCCTTTCAAGCCAGGGTTCCAATTGATATTTGTGCAGCAGCAGCATGGGCTACCCGTCACACTTTATTACTCATTACAAATTGGATTTGACCTCTAGGGGTAGAGCCTCCTTTGGATCCACGGTACTCAGGAGTATTTTTCCATGAGCTACCCAAGAATAAGGTGCTAGGGATGCTTTCTCATGTGTAGGAATGAAGGTGAGCTAGGACTACAGAACATAAAGAAGTTATGTACTCACCATAACGTTCCATGTTTGTAGTCCATCTCACCCTTCATTCTTACAAACCCACCCTCCTACCCCCTTCCTGGAAGGATCTGGAGACAGAAAAATGTTTTCTTAACAAGTGGAGACCTTTTATTATTCTTTCTGAATAGTTTTTGTTCTTTCTATAGTTGGCAGCAAACAAGATCTGCGGATTATACTGGTGTACCATGGGATAACTACCTAGCCACAAGCCAGCTTGAAGACTTTGAGCTTGCTGATAGTCAGAGTCGGAGCCGAGGATCAGCTCCGAAACCATGTGTAAGAATAAAGGGCGAGATGGACTACAAACAAGGAACATTATGGTGAGTACATTTTTTTTTATTTGAACAAAATGCAGCTTTCTTTGCAGACATAAACAGAATTGATGTGTATGCAGAGTATTTACAAAATTGCTAATTGAATAGGTAATTGTGCCAAGGTGCACTGTTCTCAGCTGTATATTGTCTTCTCACTTGTTCTTTCACAGTAGCCATGTAAACATATTACCGGTTGTCATTGTCCTTGATACACCACCTCCCTTTTAAGGTTGTGACTTCCCCACTATGGACCAGTAATCAAGGAGCCTGAATCCTCACTATTGACACTGGAGAGGGGCGTTCGCTTGGAATACAGATAGATATACTCAGTATTTCCAGATGCAGACCTCTCTGCATCAAGCACAATTTCTGTTAAGAGCACATATAGCACACACTCGGTCCGGTGTCTTGATGTTTGCCTCCCTTGAGGTTCCCAAAAGTCTCCCCACTGGTACAGCTGTAGGGTTAGGTCCTCTCAGCTGAGTGTCCCAAGCCAAGTCCTCCAGCACCCTGTCTGTGAAACCAGTCCATCATGTCCCTGCCCCAGATAGCTGACGCACACTCTTTGAGATTTAATTCCTACATATATACCTGGGAAAGGCTGGCACAGATTGTCCAGCATTGTGCATTAGCCCACTAGGCCACTCCGCTCTAAATCTGTGCCCCCTTCTGCCAGACTCTAGGGTAGTTATCACTGCCACCACTCAGTTGCTGTAAGGCTCTTAAAAGGTTAATCAGTTATACTGAGTGAAGTTAATACTAATACAAATGGTAATGTTGACCAAACAGCCAGGCTTACAGGAGTGGTTAGAGTGATCACCAAATAAATATGTGCAAATACCTGCAGAACTTAAAATATTTTCTAAAAAGGACCAGCCACAATGAAAAGTCTAAATATATTTAGTAATAAAACATGAAAATCATTCATATTTATTTACAGTGAACACCAGAGTTTCATTCACAGGAAGTATTAAAAGTAACACAGATGGAAATTTTCATAGTTGTAGAAAAATGGGATTTAGCAAGTCTCACCATCTATTCCTGATAGTTACTGTTCCCACTTACTGACAAGAGCAAGGCAAGATGGATTAGTGTTCCTTGTTATCAGATCCAAAACACAATCCAGAATGCTGCGGAGACTTCAGTCTCCTCTAATGTTAAAACATTATTTCTGTACAGAATGAAATCGCATACATCTGGTCATCTGACTTCTGTTTCCCTTGCTATCACCAACACTAGAAGCTACCAGGGTTTAGCACTTATATCCTACAATACTCGTAGAGCATTGCTCAGATGTGGTGCAGCGGCTGCAAATCATAAAACTGTTCCACTCCTGCAGGTGCTACAACCTGTTCTTTAGTGCAGACATTGCGTCTCTGGCTCCATTCATAATTGTGGGATGACATCTTTATGGCTTAACCCATAAATTAATTTCAAGAATATTTTTTCCAAACTCAGATGGATTAACCTCTCTTCTCTCAGTGTATGCTGTTACATTGTATATATTTAAACAGCTAACAGTAATGCATGTACATTTCTTTGCAGTAGGGTGCACTGTTGATACAGTTTAATGGAAGCAAATCTCACAAATACATTTTCAGCACAAGCATCCATACAAATCGGTTTGATATACAAATGACATAATTTACTTACAAAATCTACCTAGCTGTGCTAGAATGTTACACATCAACTGCACTACTTCTGGCATGGCTGGCAATGCCTGGCAGTACCTCCTTTTGTTACAAAGGTTTCCATAGCTGTATAAACACCTAATTGTCATGCTCTGTTTCTTACATTATTAGTTTCTTATTTTTTTGTTCTGTAGGCCGAAGTCTGTCTCCCTCCAGACTTGGTGTTTTTAGGCTTCACAAACCTCTCTTATTGCAAAAGGCATCTGATTTCATGTCTTGTATATATTTAAAAAAAAAAGTCACCACTTACACTTAATCCCACTAAAGGGTTGCCAAGTCAGCATATCATAACCCTACACCCCCGCCCCACAGACACCTTTATTGAAAATATCCCTTGTGACATGGGCAAATTTACATTCATATAAAGTAGTCACAGTATAATCAACATAAGCATTTTACTTCACATATATTGCTGTACATTATATACACTTCAGTGCCATGTCATTTCTGCCAGTCTTTCCATGTTGAAAACTTCTTCAAAATGATTACCAACAAGCATGTATTTTGTACCAGACCAAAAATAAGTAGGTCTCTGACTTTTAAGAAGGCTAATTTTTATGTAATGGATGTTCGTGTTACACTGCTGCAGTCATTACACTTGGGTTATCCTGCCGTGAGGCGGTTCCCCAGCCGGCCTGAGTTTCAAAGTCTTGGTCCAGCGTTGGTTGCTTTCGCCTTTTCCCTGTCGTCAGTGCGACAGGGGTATATAAGATGCAGCCAACGCCATTTTCTTTAGTCTTTCTTGCCGTGCGGTGCCCGAAGCAAAAGCAGTTTGCAAGTGCCGGACGGCCGACTCCTGAGATTTTCATTCTGAATCCAGAACCGAAGTCCTCTACAAAGCTAAGTACCCCATTGGGGAAACTTTTTCTTGCCTCAGACCGATGTCAGTAAAAGTTAATACTGTATTTCTTGTGGGAAGCAAATACCTCATAAGGATTTCCATTCTTATTGTATCCCATGCCTAGGCCCAGACTGCAACGTCACTGGTTGTCCGTTTTGTGCTAGGTTTAACAAGCGCACTATTAAACGTCGGTTTGATTTTGCCCGACATTATTTTGGCAGAAAATTCAATTACACCATACCGTTGGAACTTCCAACGACCGGAATACATAAAAAGCACAAAGACAAGGACAGGCATCCGAGGCCCAAAACTGACGATGAAGCCTCTTCTAGGCCGGTCGCCGGTTCTCCGGTTTTCAGCGAGGCGCCTTCGCAGCCCCTGACGACCGCTTCTGCCGCCTCAGACTCCCACGTGGAGATGGCTGGGCCTTCGGACGCACAAGTTTTTCAGCCTACCAAAACTAACCCTTCAGAGGGATCCAGAGTAGCTGAGCAACCCGAAGCTTCAGAAGGTGTTTTCAGACCTACTCAGTTAAGCATTAAACCCTCTGCTAAGTCTAAGCCTCCTTTAAAAACAAAGAAACAAATACAGCATTCTCCAGGACAGGCCTCCATGCCTAAGAAACAAATGCTCAGAATGGCCGAAGACCTAATCAGTCTGATCAGGGGGTCCGATCCCCCTCCTGATAAAAGGCCCAGACAGGATGCAGACTATGACTCATCCGACCAGGTGTCCATTTCTTCAGATTCATCCTCAGACCTAGGATATTCTTTACCCCCTTATGAGGATTCTGATGCTGAGTAATCAATTCCATCAGCCTCTCCGCCTGAGGACTACTCCTTTGGGGAAACCATACATACCATGAGAGAGCATTTCCATTGGGAAGGCCAGGATTACTCAGAATCCAAGAAAAGGCTCAGAGACTTCCTTTTATTACTTCAACACAGACCCCTTGCTATTCGCCAGTGTTAGATATTGTGGATGATGTGTATACTGAATCCAGCTTAAATCCTGATTCCTTACCTCCAGCCCCAGTTAAACCTGACAGTTACTACAGAGTCCCTGACTCTCTCAGATTTCTGTATAAAAGCCCTATTGCTGACCCTGAAACTTTTTCTCAGGGACCCAAAGGGATTAAGGCCTCCTCGGCAAAAAATCCAGTTCCCTCTGACAGAGATTCCAGAGCATTAGACAGATGGGGAAAGAAAGTATATACGTCTGTAACTTTAGCAATGAGAGCCTTAAATTGCCAGTTTCACATGCTAAAATATCAGCAATTTTTGATGTCTCAGTTGAAACAAAAAAATGCTTCCAGATTCAGGTCCTCCTAATTTTAAAGAAATGCAGGATTTATTGCATGCAGCTGAACAAGTGGGAAAACATGCTTTGCAATGTGGTTTTGATTCTTTAGAGGCCTACTGTAGAGCAGCAGTTACAGGCTCTGTCATTAGAAGGCATGCTTGGTTAAAAGAACATACGTTACCAGATCATGTTAAAGCAAAATTATTGGATGCACCTTTGCAGCTGGATGTGTTATTTGGAGTTGAGGCAGAAGAGGTATTAAAGAAAATGGAGGATAAGGCAACATCTATGCAAACGGTGAAGGATTTCCCACAGGTTCAGCCTCCAAGATTTAGCAGAAATTGGCCAACAAAGAATTGGTCCTTTCCAGTTACAGACAGACCTCAAAGGGGCAGATACAGACGTCCAAGAGGTAGAGGTCAACCACAAAGTCCTTACAGGCCTCGACAATGGGGTGCACCAGGCCAGAAAGAAGGAGAAGACAGACCCCAACCATATAAAAAGCAGCCTCAATGACTTCCCATTACAGCTGCCAAACAGCTCTCTCTTGGCAGCCCCCCTTGGGAGGAAAACGCACTTTTCTATCACAATTGGTGAATTTGCCAAAGACACCACAATAGAAGCTCGCACTCCAATAAACTGAGTTTCCGGTGGAGTGCGAGCTTCTGTTGTGGTGTCTTTGGCAAATTCAGCAGTTGTTGTTAGTTTTCATTCATTTGCCTTCATCTCCATTGTGGTTTTCTATCACAATTGGCATTGGATCACCAAAGACAAATGGGTTCTCAACATTGAATCTCAAGGTTACAGATTCTACTGTCACACTCTGCCAAGGTTAAAAGGAATGCCAAATCTGCCACCAAATCAATGGGCAGAGGCTCAAAAACAAATTACAGCACTCATGGAAATGAGAGCTATTCAAAAGGTACCACCAAAGGAGCAAGGACAAGGATTTTACTCAAGACTCTTTCTGGTTCCCACAAAGGACAAAGCCTGGAGGCCCATTCTGGATCTTTCTTCTCTAAACACTTACCTGGATGTTCCAAAATTCAAAATGTTGACACTACAGCAGCTTCTTCCCATGCTGGGCAAGGAAGCTTGGCTCGTGACCTTGGACCTCAAGGAGCATACCTGCATGTCCCTATCAGACAAAACTGCCGAAGATACCTCCGATTCATAGCTGGTTCAATGCACTATCAATTCTCTGCACTGCCCTTTGGCTTATCTACTGTGCCCAGGGTCTTCACAAAGTGCCTGGCACCAGTAATTGCGTTTTGCAGACAGAAAGGAATTCAAATTTATCCGTACCTGGACGTCTACCTGATTCAAGCAGAGAGCAAGGACATTCTTCTAAAGCATCTGGCGTTTGTAAAAAAGTTAAGTTGCCTGGGGTACACAGTAAACGAAAACAAAACTAGTGCCCTCACAAGAGATATTCCTGGGTGCCAACTTGAACACAACGGCCCAGATGGCTTATCTCACGCCAGACAAGCAAGGACAACTGATTCAATACTTTCAGTTGATGGCAACAAAAACCCAACTCCCTGCAAGAAAAATTCTGCAGGCCCTGGGTTACATGGCATCTTGCATACTACTAATTCCATATGCCAAACTACATATGAGGAAACTACAATGGTACCTAAAGAGTGTATAGTCTCAACACTGTCAAAGTTTGGAAACAGTTATACCACTAATTCCTTGCCTTCAACAGGAGTTTCAATGGTGGGCTCAAGCTTGTCACCTCAACAAAGGACAGCCTTTTACTCAACCCTCAGCCAGGCAAACACTGACAACAGATGCATCGGATTACGCCTGGGGAGCACACATGGCAGGAAAATGTATTCAGGGCAAGTGGCCCACAGAACAAAGGCATCTTCACATCAATCAAAAAGAGATGTTCGCTGTACAGAATGCCCTTATAGCTTTCAAGGAACTGCTTCATCCAAGACGACTACTACTAAAGACAGACAACACCACAGTTATGTGGTACATAAACAAGCAAGGGGGCAGTCACTCCTACCCCCTCTGCAGACAAGCTATGACCTTGTGGAACACAGCTCTAAACTATCAAGTTCATCTGCAAGCACAATTCCTGCCAGGAGAGAAGAACACACTGGCAGACGACTTGAGCAGAAACATCATGGATCCCCACGAATGGGAATTGAATCCACAAATATTCAGAATGATAACACAGAAATGGTGGAGCCCGGACATAGACCTGTTTGCATCCGCAATGAACTGCCAGCTACAGAAATTCTGCACAAGGAGTTACCATCCACAAGCATGGAAAGTGTTTGCCCTCTCATTCAGCTGGAAAAACCTACAAGTATACGCTTTCCCACCACTACCTCTCCTTCCAAAGTACTCCTAAAAGCCAGGCAAAAAGAGCCAAAGATGATCCTGATTGCACCAGACTCACCACGCCAGCACTGGTACCCAATCTTAAAGAACTTAGCACAAGAACCACCCTGGATTTTGCCTCAAATCCCACATCTGCTGTCTCAGCACAACAATCAGATACTTCAGTCAGCTAAAAACCTTAAACCTAGCTGCATGGAAAATTCCTTAGTCAAGCAAGCTATGCCTCTCTCCAAAGCTGTTATGGATGTCATTCTGGAGGCCAAAAGGCCTAGTACCAGGAAAGCCTATTCAGATTAATGGATGAGATTCTGTGCCTGGAACCAGGCTCACAGCCTTGACCCTCTTGTCCCAAACATTCCTCAGATACTACAATATGTAACTGAGATGCTGGAAAAAGGCCTCTCCTTTTCATCCATCAAGATCCACACCTCTGCCTTCTCTGCTCATTACAACATGGATCCACCAATTTTCTCTAATCCTTTGCTAAAACAGTACCTCAGAGGGGCTAAAAACATAAGACTGCCCCGTAGAGCACCTACTCCAACTTGGGACCTCAAATTTGTTTTGGAAAAATTAACTTTACCTCCTTTTGAGCCAGCTAACACAGCAGAATCAAAATATATCTCTTGGAAAACTGCTCTGCTCCTGGCAATAACATCAGCACGAAGGGCTTCAGAATTACAGGCACTAATGGCAGTGGAACCTTTCCTCATTTTCCACAAGGACAGGGTGTCTTTAAGAACTAACCCTACTTTTATGCCAAAGGTGGTTTCAAGTGTGGCTCTAAACCAAACTCTTCACTTGCCAACTTTTTATCCAAAACCACAGAATAAAGGGGAGAGACTACTGCATTCTTTGGACATTCACAGGCAGTTACGCTTCTACTTGGACAAAACCAAAGCTTTCAGAAAATCTGAGCAATTGTTGGTAGCATATGCTGCAGGAGCACAGGGAAAAGCCATTTCAAAACAGACTACTTCAAAAATGGATAGGACATTGTATACGTTTCTGCTACACACACCATGGGAAGCCTATACCTAGCAGCATTAGATCTCACTCCACCAGGGCAACAGCCACTTCAACTGCCTACCTTAGAGGAGTACCTACCAAGGATATTTTGGAAGCAGCAACATGGAGTTCTGTGCATACCTTCACCAAGCATTATCATCTGCCTTTATACTCTAAATCCAGAGCTGGCTTCGCCACTGCTGTGCTGCAGGGCCTTATAGCCACACCTAATGCCTTATAGAACCAGCCCACCCTACCTCAGCTTTGGGATTCTACCCAAGTGTAATGACTGCAGCAGTGTAACATGATGAACATAGTACAGTTTTGTACGTACCATAAATGTAGATGTTAGAGTGTATAAACTGTTGCAGTCCAGGTTATCCTCCCTCTTATTTGCTGGTATGTACCTATGTCTTCTACCCTTTACTGCCTATGGGGGAGTATTTGCTGGTAACTGAAAGTTGTTGTTTGCTTTTCTTATGTGTGTTTTATTAGCAATTTGAATTGCCTACCTATTTGGGGGCACCTGACATCTGGGGCAAGAAAAACTGAAGAAAATGGCGTTGGCTGCATCTTGTATACCCCTGTCACACAGACGTCTGGGAGGAGGCGACAGCAACCGACGCCGGACCAAGACTATGGAACTCAGGCCGGCTGGGGAGCAGCCTGACGGCAGGATAACCCAAGTATAATGACTGCAGCAGTGTATATACTTGAACATCTACATTTATGGTAGTTACAAAACTGTACTTTGTGGCTTGTTCCTTTTTATCTCTGTCTCTAGTCACTGAAGTAATATAAAAGACCACTGTGGGTGAAAGCTGAAAACGTGTACGTTTGTATTTCTATATAAAATATATATTTTTTGTGTATTTATATAGATGTATATAGAGAAAACTACATGTATATAGATACAGATGTACATAACCAGGGGGCAAGTCCCCATGCACCCCCCAAGTGGGGGCTGTACTGCCTACACTCCCTGCCAGTTATATTGCAACTCTGAGATCACACAGTCCCTGGGAAAAGGGTATAATATCCTACCTGGGGATTGTGGATCTTGCTTGCCTTTTGACCATCTGTTTAGTCAAACAAATTGTGCTGATTTAACTAGAGATTGACCAAAATATTCAACAAATTTAGAGCGACTCTGTGTGTGCATATATATGTTTTATGTATAGTGTGTGTGTGTGTGTGTGTGTGTGTGTATGTGTATTTTATGTAGTGTGTGTGTATGTGTATGTGTAATTATGTAATATATTGTGTGTGTGTATGTACGTGCGTTTTATTTATATAGTACGTATGTGTATATATGTAATAGGCTTACAGTCAAAATGTCGAGGTGGCTTACCTTGACCGTGAGAAGGACAAACATGGAGTGACAGAGAGGCAAAACTGCGAGCACAATTCCTGTCAACTTTGAAACATCGATATGGAGACTTTGTTCACAGTTTGGAGCATCTGTGCTTTGAAGTGCATTGCAGTACAGTGGGGATCGGGAAAATTACCCTTTTCCTTACTGTAGTGCAATCTTGGAGTTAGAATATATAAGTAGCAGGGAGTGTGGAGGGTGCAAAATGGTAGGAAATGTTCAGCTTCATAGCAGAAGTTTTTTCTGGATGGTGAGCGGTTGAATGTAGATTCTTTCCTCCAAAAGAATCTACATTCTAATCAATCGGCGTGATGACTTTTCATTGTTTCGGGTTGGGGATGTGAATAGTTGAGGTAAGTTGCCTCGAAATTGTGCGAGTATACACCCCTTTTAAAATGCCAGGTTCTTGTGATATATAAAAAAATGAGACCGCAATAAATAATTTCAAAACTTTTCCCACCTTTAATGTGACTTATTACCTGTACAATTCAATTGAAAAACAAACATATCTGTTGGGGGAATAATATAAAACATAAAATGTACGATAAGCTGGTTGCATAAGTTTGCACACCCTTAAACTAATACTTTGTTGAAGCACCTTTTGATTTAATTACAACATTCAGCCTTCTTTGGTAGGAGTCTATTAGCATGGCACATCTTGTCTTGGCAATATTTGCCCACTCTTCCTTGCAAAAGCGTTCCAGATCTGTCAGATTGCGAGGGAATCGCTTGTACACAGCCCCCTTAAGGTCACCCCAAGATTTTCTATTGTTTTTACGTCTGGGCTCTGGCTGGGCCATTTCAAAACTATAAATTTCTTCTAGTGAAGCCATTCTTTTGTTGATTTGGATGTATGCGTGGAGTCCTTGCAATGTTGAAAGGTGAAATTCGTCTTCATCTTCAGCTTTCTAGCAGATGCCTGAAGGTTTTGGACAAAAAGGGACTGGTATTTGGTATTGTTCATAATTCCCTCCACCTTGACTAAAGCTCCGGTTCCAGCTGAAGAAAAGCAACCCCAAAGCATGATACTGCCACCACCATGCTTCACCATGGGGATGGTGTTATTTTGGTGATACTAAGTGTTGATGATAGTGTTTCACTGTTGGAAGGAATGGGTTGTGTAAATCGGTCTCCTTCCGACCTGATATGATATATCCAGCCTGGGAAGCATGGAGACTTCTTCCCGTGTGTGAACTTATGAGTTTTATGCTTCTTTGTTTTGTTTCCTGTGCGATTTTTTTTTTTCTGATGGGCATGTCTTGTTTTCCTTGACTGGTGTGATATAGCTCTGTTCTCTTTAGTCGACCCTTTACTGTCAGATTAGTTATTTTCATCCTGAGTTAGTCTGAGTCATTGGCTGCCTAATCTGCTTCTGTTCAGCATGCTTACAGATGTGTTTTCATGTTTGGTATTTCCAAGATTAGTTTATTTTTTTTCCATTACTTGTCATATGCTGTTTATGCCTCAAATCTAGTCAAATACATACTCAGGTCTGCTTAAGATTGTTGGAATAAGGGTATACTTTTCTTGGGGTACCTCCATTAGGTGGCAGCTAGGGTGTCTGTCCTAATGGATCTTGAATATCTACAGACAGGACAGACCTAGCAAAAAGGGAGGTGGTGTCTCCATTCTTTTTTCTGACTCTCTCAATATTGTACCACTTTCAATTACCCCTCCCTCCTTCCACCCTGCAGAGCTACTCATAGTAACCTGTCATCTCAACTACCAAAAAATGGCCATAGCCTCAATCTATATTCCACCAGGGAATAATATCGCTATCCTTGAAAACATCTTATCTTGGTGTTTTCATCACATCTCCTTTGAAACTGTTATACTTGGGGATGTAAATATTGACTGGAACTTGGTTAACTCTAATACACAGTCTCGTAGTCCCAACCTACATTGTTTTACTCAACTTGTTTCCTCCCCCACCCGCCTTGGCAAAAACCACTCCAATTCTGTCCTAGACTGGATTCTCGTAAATTCTCCTAATTTGTACCACCAGCCAGGTACACTATCTGACTCCATTAGTGACCACCTACCTAACCACATTACTAGGTACTCACCCAAACTCACTTGTTCTCATCTCTTTAAATACATCCGAAACCAAAGAAATTTCAATTTCTCCCACATATTAACTGGTCCTGCCTATATTCTTTACCTGTAAATGATTCAGTTAGCTACTTCAACCAGACATTCCTAAGCATACTCAACTCTCTGGCCCCTATCAGGAAAATAAAAGTCAAAGCTAAACATCACCTCTGGCTATCCAAAGAAATCTTCCACCTTATGCACAAGAGATGCCACTTGGAAACAATATAAAAAAAAAATAAATTTTTTCCTTCAATCTTACGTGGAACTTAGAAACCTTACAAAAAAATAGACAACCAGGACAGAAGAAAATTTTACCTCTCTGAAACCTACTATCCTCCAGAAGTTCTGGTCAACTATAAAAACTCTTCTCAACCCTGGCTCACCCACAATCCCCATTCAATCTCCCTCAGATACCACCATTCATTTTAATCACTACTTTATTGATACCATTTCTAAACTTGTACCGAACACCTCTAATATTCCCAACCCCACCTCTAATTCCACTTCCAGTACTATCACTTCTATTACCACAGCCACTTTTTCTCCATACCCCCAGTCTGACTCCTCTAACCTCTCTGAACCCTTCTTGCTTAAACCTGTATGTGTTAGTTATATTAAAACTCTACTTAGTAAACTCAAACCTTGTTCCCCACCCCTGATAACTTACCTTCCCAATTCCTAAGAATTGCTGCTAACTCTGTGGCCCTTCCCGTTTCCATTCTAATAAACCGCTCAATCCAAGAATCTATTTTTCCCTCTATTTGGAAGGAATATTATACTATCCCACTAAATAAGGGTGGAAACTCCACAGAACCATCTACATTCCGTTCCATTGCTATTTATTCTCCCCTCTCCAAAATTCTGGAAAAGTGTATTCATTCTCAAATGCTTTCCCACCTTACTCAAAACTATCTTTTAACCAACACCCAGCATGGTTTTAGGCCCAATCACAGTATTAACACAGCACTTTTATCCTTCTCTCATACAGTAGCTGAGGCCAGAGACCATAATAAACTTGTGTCTTGCCTTTTATTAGATCTGTCAAAGGCTTTTGACACTTTCTCACAAGCTTCTACTTCAAAAACTTTCTCAGCTGAACATTTCTATCCCCACTCTAAATTGGTTCTCTAGTTACCTGTCCAATCGCTTACAAGCAGTTAAATGGCAAAATTCCCTCACCCTTTCTGCCAGTTCAGACCAGTGTTCCTCAAGGTTCAATTCTTGGCCCCCTCCTTTTCAACCATGGCCTACACACTGCCAGCAATCTCTCCCCTATCGTACAGTATGCAGATGATTCAACTCTGATTTCCATTTCTGACTCTCTCAATAACCTCCACCATATCACACAGTCTTCATTTCACTCTGTTGAGAAGTGGCTCTCCAACAATCAACTTATCCTGAACCCCTCTAAAACTAAGCTCTTAGTATTCCTACCTAAAGCTCTAGCCCATCACAAATCCACCTTTCTCGTATCCTCACTAAATGGCACCATCATATCACCAGATTTACGCACTAAACTCTTAGATGTCATCATTGACGACCAGCTCAAACTAGACCTCCACATACTTCATTCTATAAAGAAAACACACCAAAAACTGGACATGTTATATAGAAACAGCAAATTCCTGACCTTCCAACTCTAAACTACTGCTAGCCCAATCCTATGTCCTCCCCCGCCCTCCTCTATGGCTCCCCTCTATTTTCCAATTTACAATATAACCTGCTGGCAAAACTTGACCAAACTTATAACAAAATTGCTAGATTTGTCACCAGCAGCCCCTATAAATCCCATCACTGTTCTGCTCTCCAAAAACTACATTGGCTTGAATTCCCACACCTTCTGGCCAAATGTCAGTTGATCCAAGCTTTCCGAATTCTTAATTCTAACTCTGACTGTCCATCTCTGTCGAACCTTATCTCTTGGTACACCCCTCCCCGATCCCTGTGCAGTTCTGATAAACTCTTTCTTTCTACAAGTCTGTAAACCCAATATTAACATAAGTAACTTGCACTCCATCTCCCTTATTTGGAATAATCTTCCACTCCATATTTTAAGTCATACCTCTCTTCCTAACTTTAAACATGACCTTATTTTGTACCGCCATAACAACCCTATATGTACCTGTAACCATCCTACTTAACTCCTCACTTTCCATATTCCTGTTTCTCCACTAGACTTGTCATTAAGACCTTTTTCCTCTTATCTTACTTTATCCAATCTGCTCTTCTTTCTATACCCTCCATCTTTATATAATTTACTTTATCCTACTGCTCTTTTTTTTTTTCTCCTCCCTCTAGATCACTTCATTCCTCCTCTACTCATATCTTCTTTTGCACTTTCCTTCTTCTGACCTTGTATATAGCAATGTACTATTCCTTGGATTACATTTATTTTTCTTATCCATTGTATCCATAAGCTTGGTTTGCTCTTATATTGTTAACTTGTCTCTCTTTGTATGTATTTCTATGTTTTTGTTCAGGGCTTTTCCCCTCTGGTCTCAACTGAAAATGGGTCATTTCTTACCCAGTTGGAGTAACCCGGTTAACAAATGTGAAATAAATAAATAGATGTATTACCAGATAGACGTTCTGGGTATTCAGAGTAACATTAGATGATGTTCATCGTGCATACAGCTGCAGTCATAACAGATGGGTTCTCCTGCCATCAGGCGGGTCCTCGGTCGGCTGAATTCCAAAGTCTAGGTCCGGCGTCGGTTGTCGTCGCTTCTTCCCTGACGTCAGTGCGACAGGGGTATAAAGGAACCAGCCGACGCCATTTTCTTCAGTCTTTCTTGCCGTGCGGTGCCCGATGCAGAAGCAGTTCGCAAGTGCCGGTTGACCAGCTCCTGAGATTACGAAAATTTGGAAACCGAAGTCTTCTTAAAAGCTAAGTACCCCGTTGGGGAAACTTTTCTTGCTTCAGACCGATGTCAGACAAAGTTAATAATTGTATTTCTTGTGGGAAGCAAATACTGCATAAGGATTTCCATTCCCTCTGTATTCCTTGTTTAGGCCCAGACCACGACGTCTCGGTCTGTCGCTTTTGTGCTACATTCAACAAACGCACTATTAAGCGTCGGGCGGAGTTTGCCCAGCATTATTTTGGGAAAGCATTTAACTATACTATGTCGTCGGATACTCCGACTCTGCTTTTGTCTAAAAAAACGCAAAGACAAGGACCGACACTCGAGGTCCGTGGCCTCTACCGACACCACGCCAAAGCCGACTACACGTGGTCCGGTTCTCAGCGAGGCACCTACGCAGCCCCTGATTACCGACGACACATCTTTGGCGGTGTCTCCTGTGCCCGAGGTCGCAGGCTCCTCGGCCCACACCCCGACTACAGATACGAAGCCACTCTTGGTGTTGAAACACAGAATGTGGACAGGTCCACCTCCACTCAAGGTGTCTTCAGACCTTCCTCTTCTTTCTCCATCAAGGCTTTCACCAAGTCAAAAGCAACCATGCACTCTGAGACCAGCTACACAGGGCCCATCTCCAGGCCCCATGCCTAAGAAACAGATGCTTAAAATGGTTTAGGATTTAATTACTCTAATCAGAGGTTCTCAGCCCCCTCCGAACAAAAGGCCCAGAGTGGAGGAAGATTCCCCCTCCTCTGATCAGGGCTCCATTATTTCGGAACACTCTGATGATCAGGAACAGTCTTACTCCCCTTTTGAAGACTCTGATGATCAGGAACAGTCTTACTCCCCTTTTGAAGACTCTGATGCGGAGGAGTCTATTCCCTCTGTATCCCCCCTGAGGATTACTCATTTGGGGAAACGTTGCATACCTTAAGGGAATACTTCCACTGGGAAGGCCAGGATTATTCAGATTCCAAGAAAAGGCTCAGGGAATTTCTTTTGTTACCCCAGCACAGGCCTCTGGCTATACCTCCTGTCTTGGACATCCTAGATGATTTTTACTCGGAGGCCTGCCTTAACCCGCACTCTCTACCTCCAGCTCCAGTTAAGCCTGACAGGTACTACAGGGTTCCTGACTCACACCAATTTCTATACAAAAGCCGTGCTGCTGACCTAGAAACCATCTCACAGGGGCCCAAGGGAGTTAAGGCCTCCATTGCCAAAAATCCATTGCCTTCCGAGAGAGATTCCAGATGCTTAGAAAGGTGGGGAAAAAAGGTATATACCTCGGCTACCTTGTCCATGAGGGCCTTAAACTGTCAGTTTCATATGCTAAAATGCCAACAGTTTTTGTTATCACAATTGAAAAGTAAAATGTCACAACCTGAACAACCAGATTTGAAGGAGTTGCATGATTTGATGCATAGTGCAGAACAAGTGGGTAAGCATACCTTACAATGTGGTTTTGATGCTCTAGAGGCCTCATGTAGAGCTGCTGTTACAGGCTCAGTCATACGTAGGCATGCCTGGCTCAAGGAACAAGCCTTGCCTGATCATGTCAAAGCTAAATTACTAGACGCCCCTCTTCAAAAGGATGTACTATTTGGTGCTAATGCTGAGGAAGTATTACGGAAAATGGAGGAAAAGGCTAAATCAATGCAAACTGTGAAAGAATTTCTGCAGGTTCAACCCCACGCTTTTAGTAGAAATTGGCCTTCCAAAAACTGGTCCTTGCCTGCCACACACAGACCCCAAAGAGGCAGATACAGGCCCGAGGGCAGAGGACAATAACAAGGATCATAGAGGCAGACAATGGCAAGCTCCTACACAAAGAGGTGGTGAGGACAACTCGCAATCTTTCAGAAAGCAAACCCAATGACTTTGCCCTTTGCATGCCAACCAGGTCTCAAATGGCAGCCCCCTTAGGAGGAAAGCTGGCATTATTTTCAAAAAATTGGCATGTTGTCACAAAGGACAAATGGATCCTGGACATTATAAACAGAGGCTACAAATTCCATTTTCATACCCTTCCAAAAATGAGAGGCATGCCAAACCTGCCACACAATCAAAGGGCAGAGGCACAAAGGCAAATTTCAGATCTCATAAACCTGAAAGCTATTCAAGAGGTACCTACACACGAACAAGGTCAAGGTTTTTATTCCAGGCTATTTCTGGTGCCAAGGAAAGGAAAAGATTGGAGACCTATTTTGGATCTATCCATCCTAAACACATTTCTACTCGTACCAAAATTCAAGATGCTCACTCTACAGCAACTTCTTCCCATGCTGGGCAAGGAGTCTTGGCTGGTAACATTGGACCTCAAGGAGGCATACCTGCATTGGACCTCAAGGAGGCATACCTGCATGTCCCAATCAGACAAAATTGCAGAAGGTACCTCAGATTTCTTGCAGGTTCAACCCATTATCAATTCTCTGCATTGCCCTTTGGCTTATCTACTGCGCCCAGAGTATTCACGAAATGCCTGGCATCAGTAATTGCCTACTGCTTCAAGGGATACAAATATACCCTTATTTGGACGACTGCCTGATCCAAGCGGACAGCAAGCACATTCTTCTGAAACATCTGGCTTATGTAATAATGTTATTAAACTCTCTGGGATACACAGTCAACAAAGAGAAATCAAGGCTAATACCCTCTCGTTAGTTAATTTTCCTGGTTGCCAATTTGGACACAAACATCCAGATGGCCTACCTCATGCCAGAGAAGCAGGGGCAACTAATTCAATACTTCAGAACACTGGCAAATTGCACCAGGCTGACTGCAAGGAAAATCCTGCAGGCTCTGGGATTCATGGCATCTTGCATCTTACTAATCCCATGTGCAAAGCTGCATATGAGAAAACTACAATGGTACCTGAAAAACATATGGTCTCAACACAGCCACAGTTTGGAAACAATAATACCACTAATTCCATGTCTGCAAAAGGAATTTCTGTGGTGGGCTCAAGCATGTCAAACAAACACAGGTCTTCCATTCAGCAAGCCTCAAGCAAATCAAGTCATCACAACAGACGCCTCGGACTACGCCTGGGGGGCGCACATGACAGACCGGTGCATTCAGGGCAAATGGTCCCAAAAAGAAAAGCACCTTCATATCAATCAAAAAGAAATGCTAGCAGTAATAAATGCTATTATAGCTTTCAAGGACCTTCTACAACCAGGTCAGCTATTGAGAAGAACAGACAACACCACAGTTATGTGGTATATAAACAAACAGGGAGGAACACATTCTTATCCCCAATGCAGACTGGCCATGTCACTTTGGAACATGGCCATGGACTTACAGATGGAACTACAAGCACAGTACTTGCCAGGCAAGGAAAACACGCTGGCAGACGACCTAAGCAGGAATATGACAGATCCACACGAATGGAAATTGCATCCAAAAGTTTTTACAGAAATAATACAAGAATGGGGAAGGCCAGACATAGATCTCTTTGCCTCCCACAAAAATCATCAATTGTCAAAGTTCTGCTCAAGGATCTTCCATCCAAAGGCCTGGAGAGTGGACGCTCTTTCCTTCAGTTGGACATCAATGACAGTTTATGCCTTCCCCCCCCTCTTCCTCTGCTGCCCAAAGTTCTATTAAAGACCAAAGCAGACAGACCAAAGATGATCCTCATTGCTCCTGACTGCCCAAGGCAACACTGGTACCCACTCCTGAGGAGCCTGACGCATTCCCCACCATGGACCCTGCCTTTAATGCCTCTTCTTCTGACTCAGCACAGTTTCAAAACTCTTCACAGCCAGCTAAAAACACTCAATCTAGCCGCATGGAAGATTCCTTAGCATCACAACAGGCCCTACTCTCCAAGGAGGTGCAGGATGTCATTTTGGAGGCCAGAAGGCCATCAACTAGAAAAGCTTACTCCGCAAAATTGAAACGTTTTTGTGTCTGGAATGAGAAAAAGGGCCAGAATCCTGGAAAACTGAATTTACCTCAAATACTACAATATTTGGCTGAACTGCTAAGCAGTGGACTTTCTTTCTCCTCCATCAAAATCCATGCATCAGCCATTTCTGCAGAATACAACACTGATCCACCTTTATTCTCTCACCCTCTACTAAGGCAGTTCCTCAGAGGGGCTAAGAATTTAAGACCTCCAAGAAAACAACCAATACTTGCTTGGGATCTTAATTTCATACTGGAAAAACTGACCTTGCCTCCCTTTGAGCCAGCTGCCTCATCAGATTTGCAATATTTGTCCTGGAAAACAGCTTTCCTTCTAGCTATCACCTCAGCTCATAGAGTTTCAGAACTGCAGGCTCTCATGGCCGTCCAACCTTTTATCATCTTCCATCAGGACAGAGTTTCCTTACGAACCAACCCGTCCTTTATGCCTAAAGTGGTATCCAGGGTAGCTTTAAATCAGGCCATACATTTACCTACTTTTTATCCTAATCCTCAAAACAAAGGGGAGAGATTACTACATTCCTTGGACATCCACAGACAACTGTGTTATTATTTGGACAGAACAAAGCCTTTCAGAAAATCAGAACAGCTCTTTGTGGCCTATGTGGTAGGAGCTCAAGGGAAGCCAATTTCCAAACAGACAATCTCAAAATGGATAGCCCACTGCATACGCTTTTGCTATTCCTTTCATGGCAAAACTGTTCCTACAGGCATTAGGACTCATTCCACCAGGGCCACAGCCACCTCTGCAGCATTCCTCAGAGGAGTCCCTACCAAGGATATTTTGGAGGCAGCCACTTGGAGTTCTGTGCATACCTTCTCCAAGCACTACAACCTACCGTTATACTCAAAATCTAGAGCAGGCTTTGCCACTGCAGTCTTGCAGGGCATTTTGGCTCCTCATAATTCCACCTAGTGCCTACCACCCCTTTCTTAGCTTTGGGACTCTACCCATCTGTTATGACTGCAGCTGTATGCACGATGAACATAGTAAAGTTTTGTACCTACCATAAATGTAGATGTTCGAGTGCTAATACAGCTGCATCCAGGTTTCCCTCCCTCTTTCCCCTCTTGGGACAGGCCTATATGCTAACACATCCTCATACAACGTGATTGGGGTATTCCATTTATGATGTATTTGCTTGCAATTACTGTATTTTGATTATATTGCACTGCATGATTACACAAATTTATGTATTGCCTTCCTTCTGGGGGCACCTGACATCTGGGGCAAGAAAAACTGAAGAAAATGGCATTGGCTGGTTCCTTTATACCCCTGTCGCACTGACGTCAGGGAAGAAGCGACAACCGACGCCGGACCTAGACTTTGGAATTCGGCCGACCGAGGACCCGCCTGACGGCAGGAGAACCCATCTGTTATGACTGCAGCTGTATTAGCACTCGAACATCTACATTTATGGTAGGTACAAAACTGTACTTTTCTGAGTGTGTATTCAGGCCTAGTGACTTGCATATTAAACCAACACCATCTTCTTCTTCTAGGCCTAAAACCTGATCTATGCCTAGAAAACTGACGCCCAGACCGCATGGTCAGGCCTCTATGCCTAAAAACAAATAAGAATGTCCGAAGACCTTATTACTTTAATCCGGGGAAGCCAACCTTCCCCCTCTAAGAAACCTAGGACTGAGTTTTCTGATCAGGATTCTGAAATTTCTGTTTCCTCTCATGACCAGGATTTACCCTTATCTACTTATGATGATTCTGATGCAGAGGACTCTTCCCTCTGCTTCCCCTCCAGAGGATTTCTCTTTTGGTGAAACCTTGGGAAAGCCAGGATTACTCTGACTCTAAAGAGAGGCTGAGGGATTTCTTACTCCTGCTCCAGCACAGGCCTTTAGCTATCCCCCCTGTACTGGACATTGTTGATGCCTTTTTGGAATCTAGCTTGGCCCCTGACACTCTCTCTTTACCTCCTGCTCCCAGAAAACCTGATGGATATTACAAGGTTCCTGACTCTCAAGTTCCTTTTTAAAAATCCTACTCTGGATCCGGAGACCATTTCACAGGGACCCAAGGGCATTAAGGCTACTGCTGCCAAAAATCCTACTCCCTCTGATGGAGATTGCAGGGTGCTGTATGGATGGAGTAAGAAGGTATACACTTCTGCAACCGTGGCCATTAGGGCCTTAAACTGCCAGTTTCATATGTTTAAAGTATCAGCAGCATATTATTGGATTGCTTAAACAGAAAATGACATTGATTCCTGACTGTGCTGAAAATAGATTTACTGGATTTAATGCATTCTGCTGAACAAGTTGGAAAACATACTTTGCAATGTGGTTTTGATTCATTAGAGGCATTTTGCAGGGCTGCTATCACTGGGTCTGTACTTAGAAGGCATGCTTGGCTTAAGAAGCAATCTTTGCCAGATCATGTTAAAGCTAAATTGCTGGATGCTCACTTAAACAAAGACCACCTGTTTGGCAACAAAGCAGAAGTAGTACTTAAAAAGATGGAGGAAAAAGCTAAATCTATGCAAACTGTTAAAGATTTCCTGCAAGTACAGCCTCCCAGATTTAGTAGGCATTAGCCCTCTAAAAATTGGTCCTTTCCTGCCTCTTCCAGACCACCTCAGTCCAAACCCAGAACCAGCAGAACACCCCGGCTTCAGTCCCAAGGTACTCACAGGACTAAGCAGTGGGGGGCTCTCACTGTCTCTATGACTTAACTTTAAATCTTCCAAGCCCTGCACAACTGACTGTTCTTTTAGGGGGAAAGATTGCCCTGCATGCAGAAAACTGTGAACTTCTTACCCAGGACAAATGGGTTTTAAATATTTCCCAAGGATACAGATTCCTCTTCCATTCCTTACCAACCCCAAATGGTTGGCCAGACCTTTCCCCACATCAGTGGGCAGAGGCTCAAAAGCAAGATGTTCATTGTGTTTCACTGTTGCGGTCATTATTCTTGGGTTATCCTGCTGGCAGTTTACCCGCAGTTGGCGTGAATTCCAAAGTCCTGGTCCAGCGTCTGTTGCTGTCACCTCTTCCCTGACGTCAGTGCGCCAGGTGTATATAAGATGCAGCAGACACCATTTTCTTTAGTCTTTCTTGCCGTGCGGTGCCCGAAGCAAAAGCAGTTCGCAAGTGCCGGTCGGCCGACTCCTGAGATTTTCGAAATTGAATTTCAGAACCGAAGTCTTAAATAAAGCTAAGTACCCCGTTGGGGAAACTTTTTTTCTTGTTCCAGACCGATGTCATTAAAAGTTAATAATTGTATTTCTTGTGGGAAGCAAATACCTCATAAGGATTTTCACTCTTACTGTATTCCTTGCCTAGGCCCTGACCACGACGTTGCTAGTTGTCGGTTTTGTGCTAGATTCAACCAACGCACTATTAAGCGTCTGTTTGATTTTGCTTTACATTGTTGATGTTTTTTCTGAATCCAGTTTGTCTCCTGATTCTTTACCCCCTGCACCAGTCAAGCCAGATAGGTACCAGACTCTCACAAGTTTCTTTATAAAAAACCCTGCTGCTGACCCAGAAACGATTTCTCAGGGTCCTAAAGGGGTCAAGGCTTCCACTGCTAAAAACCCTGTTCCCTCTGATAGGGATTCTAGAGCACTGGATAGATGGGGGAAAAAGTTTACACTTCTGCTACTTTAGCTATAAGGGCTTTAAACTACCAGTTTCACATGCTTAAATATCAACAATATCTAATGTCTTTGCTAAAACAGCAAATGCTTACAAGCTCAGAATGTCCTGACAATAAGGAAATGCAGGATTTATTGCATGCAGCTGAACAAGTGGGAAAGTATACTCTGCAGTGTGGTTTTGATTCATTAGAGGCTTCTTGCAGAGCCGCAGTTACAGGTTCTGTCATTCTAAGGCTTGCTTGGTTAAAGGAACAAAGTTTAACTGATCATGTTAAAGCAAAATTATTGGATGCTGCATTACAGCTTGATACTTTGTTTGGTGTTAAGGCAGAAGAAGTGTTAAAGAAAATGGAGGATAAAGCAAAATCAGTGCAGACAGTAGAGGATTTTTTACAGGTTCAGCCACCTAGATTTAGCAGGAACTGGCCTTCTAAAAATTGGTCCTTTCCCGGGTCAGACAGGCCACAAAGAGGCAGATCTCAGCATCAAGGCTCATACAGACCTAAACAATGGGGTGCTTCAGCCCCCAAAGGCGGAGAAGACAAATCACAACCTTAAAGGAAACAGTCCCAATGACTTCCCTCTACAAATGCCAAGCACTTCCCTTTTGACTGCACCCTTAGGGGGAAAGCTAGCACTTTTCTCACAAAATTGGCACATGATCACCCAGGACAAATGGGTACTGAATATTGTTTCACAGGGTTACAGGTTCCACTTTCACACCCTACCAAGGTCAAAAGGTATGCCAGACCTGCCACAAAATCAACGGGCAGAGGCACAAAAACAAATTTCTGCTCTCATGGACATGAGAGCTATTCAAAAAGTACCACAAGAACAGGGGCAAGGTTTTAACTCAAGACTTTTCTTGGTACCCAGAAAGGACAAAGCCTGGAGACCAATTCTGGACCTGTCAATTCTAAATAGTTTCCTGGATGTTCCAAAATTCAAAATGTTGACACTGCAGCAACTTCTACCCGTGCTGGGCAAGAAGGCTTGGCTAGTTACCTTGGACCTCAAAGAGGCATGCCTGCATATCCCAATCAGACAATCTTGCAGAAGATACCTCAGAGTCATAGCTGGCTCAATGCATTACCAATTCTCTGCACTGCCCTTTGGCTTATCTACTGCGCCCAGGGTCTTCACAAAATGCCTGACACCAGTAATTGCATTTTGCAGACAAAAAGGAATTCATATATATCCCTACTTGGACGACTGCCTTATTCAAGCAGAGAACAAGGGCATTCTACTAAAGCATCTGGCATTTGTAAAAAGATTACTAATTTGCCTAGGGAACACAGTAAATGAGAAGAAATCAAAACGAGTGCCCTCTCAAGAGATAATATTCCTGGGTGCAAGCTTAAATACAACTGCGTAGATGGCTTATCTCACGCCAGACAAGCAAAGGCAACTGACTCATTACTTTCAAATGATGGCAACAAAGACCCAGCTACCTGCAAGAAAAATTCTGCAGGCTTTGGGCTTCATGGCATCCTGCAAATTCCATATGCAAGTCTGCATATGAGGAAGCTACAATGGTATCTAAAAATTGTTTGGACTCAACATTGCCACAGCCTGGAAACAATAATAACTCTTATTCCCTGCCTGCAACAGGAGTTTCGATGGTGGGCACTGGCCTGTCACCACAACAAGGGACAGCCTTTCACTTTACCCCCAGCCAGGCAGACACTAACAGGTGCATCGGATTATGCCTGGGGGGAGGGCACATGGCAGGAAAATGTATTCAGGGCATGTGGCCCACGGACCAAATGCATCTTCACATCAATCAAAAAGAGATGCTAGCTGTACGGAATGCCCTGACAGCCTTCAAGGATCTGCTACGTCCAGGACAACTACTACTAAAGACGGACAATAATAGTTATGTGGTACATAAACAAGCAAGGGGGCACACATTCCTAACCCCTCTGCAGGAAAGCCATGACTTTGTGGAACACGGCACTTGCCTATCCAGTACATCTGCAGTCACAATTCCTGCCAGGAAAGAAAAATACTCTGGCAGACGAATTAAGCAGAAACCTCATGGACACTCACTAGTGGAAACTAAATCCACATGTTTTCAGCATAACAAGGAAATGGGGATGCCCAGACGTAGATCTTTTTGCCTCCCCTCACAACTGCCAACTACAGAGATTTTGCACATGGACTTATCACTCACAAATATGGAAAGTGGATGCTCTGTCATTCAGCTGGAAAACCCTAACAGTTTATGCCTTTCCACCTCTGCCTCTTCTTCCCAAGGTGCTCCTAAAATTCAGACAACAGAAGCCAAAAATGATTCTGATTGCCCCAGACTGGCCACGCCAGCACTGGTACCCAATCCTCTTGTCTCAAGGCCCAGCCTGGACTTTACCTCAAATTCCCCATCTTCTGACTCAACAAAACAATCCGATCCTACACAGCCAACTCAGAACCTTTAAATCTGGCTGCATGGCAGATAATATAGCCACTCAGAACACACCTCTCTAACCACTCAGAACACACCTCTCTCTAAAGCTGTTATGGATGTCATTTTGGAAGCCAGGAGGCCCAGCACCAGGAAATCTTATGCAGAAAAATGAAGAGATTCTGTGCTTGGAACCGGGCACAAGGACTTGAACCACGTGTTCCAAATATTCCTCAGATTTTATAATACCTAACTGAGATGCTGGACAAAGGCCTATCCTTCTCATCAATTAAGATCCATGCCTCTGCCATTTCAGCTCATTACAATACGGTACCTCCTATTTTCTCTCATCCACTGCTAAGACAGTACCTCAAAGGGGCAAAAAACATAAGACCCCCAAGGAGAGCACCGATACTTACATGGGACGTCAACTTTGTCTTAGAAAAGCTCGCACTACCTCCTTTTGAGCCAGCCAATACAGCTGATGTAAAATTCTTATGGAAAACTGCTCTGCTCCTAGCAATAACTTCAGCAAGAAGTGTGTCAGAGTTACAGTCATTAATGGCAGTGGAACCTTTTATCATTTTTCATCCGGACAGGGTTTCTCTAAGGACAAACCCAACATTTATGCCAAAGGTAGTATCCAGTGTGGCTCTTAACCAAACCATTCATTTACCAACATTTTACCCAAATCCCCAGAATAAAGGGGGAGAGACTTCTGCACTCTTTGGACATACACAGGCAGCTGCGCTTCTACTTGGACAAAACAAAAGCTTTCAGAAAAACTGAGCAACTGCTTGTAGCATATGCTGCAGGATCACAAGGAAAGGCTATCTCAAAGCAGACTATTTCAAAATGGATAGGACACTGTATACATTTCTGCTATGCACAGCATGGCAAGTCAGTGCTTAAGAATATTAGGCCACATTCTACCAGGGCAGCAGCCACTTCAGCAGCCTTTCTCAGAGGAGTACCAACCAAGGAAATTTTGGAGGCTGCAACTTGGAGTTCAGTGCACACTTACCAAGCATCATCACTTACCTCTTTACTATAAATCCAGAGTAGGCTTTGCCACTGCAGTTCTGCAGGGCCTCATAACCACTCCTAATCCTATTTAGACCCAGCCGCCCTACCTCAGCTTTGGGATTCAACCCAAGTGTAATGACTGCAACAGTGAAACACGATGAACATAGTACAGTTGTGTACCTACCATAAATGTAGATGTTCGAGTGTATTCACTGTTGCAGTCCAGGTTACCCACCCTCCATCCCCCTTTCTTTGCTGGGACTTATCTATACTTCTCTATCCTATACAACCTATGTGGTGTATTTGCTTGTAGATGAAAGTATTGTTTTTATTTTACTGCATGTTTTTAAAAGCAATATGTATTGCCTACCTTCTTGGGGGCACCTGATATCTGGGGCAAGAAAAACTTGAGAAAATAGCGTCGGCTGCATCTTGTATACCCCTGGCGCACTGACGTCAGGGAAGAGGCGACAGCAACCGACGCCGGACCAGGACTTTGGAATTCAGGCCGACTGCGGGTAGCCTGCCAGCAGGATAACCCAAGTGTAATGACTGCAACAGTGAATATACTCGAACATCTACATTTATGGTAGGTACACAACTGTACTTTCTCTCTCTTGAGCATCAGGGCCATTTAACCTGTTCCAGAAGAAGAATGGGGGCAAGGTTTCTACTCAAAACTTTTCCTGGTGCCCAGAAAAGACTATTCCTGGCATCCTTTCCTGGATCTGTCTATCTATCCTAAACACATTTTTGGTAATCTCAAAATTCAAGATGCTAACTCTTCATCACCTGCTTCCCATGGTAGGCAAAGATGCCTGGTTGGCAACACTGGATTTAAAGGAAGCCTACCTGCACATCCCAATAAGGGAATCTTGCAGAAGGTACCTACACTTCAGAGCAGGCTACATGCAGTTCTCTGCACTGCCCTTTGGCTTATCTACTGCGCCCAGGGTATTCACAGAGTGCCTAGCTCCAGTCATTACATTTTGCAGGCAAAGAAATATTCAAATGTACCTATAACTGGACAATTGTCTAATTCGGGCAGAAAGCCAGGACATATACTATTAAATCATCTGGCATTTGTAAAGAAATTGCTAACTTCTCTGGGGTACACCATAAACGAAAAGAAATCACATCTGGTACCCTGCCAACAAATTGTATTCCTGGGAGCAAGCTTGAATGCAACTTCCCAAATGGCCTACCTCACGCCAGAGAAGAAATTTAATTTGACATCCTACTTCAACCTACTGGCCACAAAGACCCAGCTGTCTGCAAGGAAAATTCTGCAAGCCCTGGGGTTCATGGCTTCCTGCATTCTCCTAATTCCATATGCAAGACTGCATATGAGGAAACTACAATGGTATCTAAAACGTCTATGGTGTCAACATTCTCAGGATCTAGAATCAATGATCCCTATCACACCTTGTCTACAGATAGAGTTCCTTTGGTGGGCAGAGGCCTGCCACCAGAACAAGGGACTGCCATTCACTCTACCCCCTTCCACCCAAACTCTAACGGACTCATCAGACTATGCATGGGGGGGGGGCTCACTTGGCAGGGCAGTGTATTCAGGGCAAATGGAACCCAAGTCAAATGCACCTGCATATCAGTCAAAAGAAATGTTAGCTGTACAGTATGCTTTGACAGCCTTCAAGGACCACATTCTTTCAGGACAATTATTGGTAAAGACAGACGACACCACTGTTACGTGGTACATAAGCAGGGGGGAACCCACTCATACCTTCTCTGCAGACTAGCTATGGCTCTGTGGAACACAGCCTTGAGCTACCAAGTGCACCTACAGGCTCACTTCCTGCCAGGAAAGTTAAATACACTGGCAGACGACCTAAGCAGAAATCTCATTGACCCACACGAGTGGAAACTGGAACCAAAGATATTCAACATGTTGAGAAACAAATGGAGTCCAGAGATGGACCTGTTTGCCTCCCCTCAGGACTACCAATTGGACAAATTCTGCACAATGACTCCCAGCAAACAAGCTTCAAAAGTGGACGCCCTGTCCTTCACCTGGAAAAATGTCAGTTTATGCCTTTCCCCCCTCTGCCTCTCCAAGGTACGATTAAAGATCAAACAGGACAAACCAAGGACAGTACTGACTGCACCAGACTGGCCACGCCAACACTGGTGTACCCCCTTGTCTCAGCAGGGGGTGCAGATTCTGCACTCACAGCTTCAAACCCTGAACTTGGCAGCCTAGCTAATTACCTGATCTCTTCATACCCATCCCTCAGTAAGCAAGTGATGGATGTCATTCTGGGGGCAAAGAGGCTTAGTACTAGAAAATCCTATGCTGAAAAATGGAAAAGATTCTGTTCCTGGAGCTATACTCATGGGATGGGCACAGCAGCACCCAATTTACTTTAGATTCTTCAATACTTAACTGAGATGCTTCACGAAGGCCTTTCCTTTTCCTCTGTCAAAATTCATGCCTCAGCCATTCCAGTTCATTACTATACAGAACCACCCCTCTTCTCTCATCCACTGCTGAAGCAATTCCTCAGAGTGGCCAAAAACTTAAGACTTCCCAGGAGAGCCCCTACTCCAGCCTTGGACCTTAACTTTTTATTGGAAAAGCTCACACTACTTCCCTTTGAGTCAGCTGCAAGTGCAGAGTTGAAATTCCTTTCTTGGAAAACAGCCTTTCTTATAGCAATCACTTCAGCAAGAAGGGTGTCTAAATTACAGGCCCTCATGCCTGTGGAGCCTTTCATCGTCTTTCATGCGGGCAGGGTGTCCCTCAGGACCAATCTCTCCTTCATGCCCAAGGTGGCATCCAGTGTGGCCCTTAATCAGTCTATTCATTTGCCAACCTTTTCTAATCCACAGAACAAAGGGGAACGAATATCTCACTCCTTGGACATGCACAGACAACTTAGATTTTATTTGGACAGAACTAAACCTCTTAGGAAATCTGAACAGCTGCTGGTTGTATTTGCTGCAGGGGCAGAGCGGAAAGCTATTTCAAAGCAAACCTAAGTGGATAGGCCCATTGCATTAATTTCTTCTATAAGCACCATGGAAAACCTACCCCACAGGGGATAAGACTACATTCAACCAGGGCTGCATCTACCTCTACAGCCTTTCTCAGAGATGTCCCTACCAGGGACATCCTAGAAGCTGCTACCTGGAGTTCTGTACATACCTTCGCCAAGCATTACCACTTGACAATTTTTTCTTAATCCAGAGCTGGCTTTGCCACTGCAGTCTTGCAGGGCCTTATAGCTGGTCCTAATGCTTTCTAATTACGTCCTCCCCATCCTTAGCTTTGGGAATCTACCCAAATGTGATGACTGCAACAGTGAAACACTAAGAACCTAGTACAGTTGCGTACACTTCCCATAAATGTAGCTGTTCGAGTGTATTCACTTTTGCAGTCCTGATTACCCTCCCTCCGACCCCCTGACTTCTATTGTCTATACCTCTATTCTTGTTTACTATGCTTAAAGCTTCCTGGTGCATTTCTTTTTGTTGGAGATGTAACCTTGTATATAATTGCTTTCCATTGTGGGGGCACCTGACATCTGGGGTAAGAAAAACAGATTAAAATGGCATTGGTTACATGCTTTATACCCCTGACTACCTGACGTCATGGAAGATGAGACGGCAACCAACGCAGGACCCAAGACTTTGATAATCAGGCCGACTGAGGGCTAATGCAAGCAGATAACCCAAATGTGATGACTGCAACCGTGAATACACTCGGTAAGTGTACACAACTGTACTTTCTCTGCATTTCTCTTTGGCTTATCTACTGCGTCCAGGGTGTACACAGTGTCTAGTGCCAGTTATTGCATTTTGCAGGCAGAGAAATATTTAAATATACCCATACTTGGACGATTGTCTGATTCGGGCAGAAAGCCAGGACTTACTATTAAAACATCTGGCATTCTTAAACTTATAACCTCACTGGGGTGCACTATAAAAGAAAATAAATCTCACCTAGTACCCTGCCAACAGATTGTATTTCTGGGAGCAAGTTTGAATACAACTTCCCAGATGGCTTTCCTCACTCTAGAGACACAAGTTTGACAACCTACTTCAAATTTTTGACCATAAAGCCCCAGCTATCTGCAAGCCCTTTGCTTCACGGCCTCTTGCATTCTACTAATACCATATGCAAGACTGCATATGAGGAAACTACAATGGTTTCTAAAAAGCCTATGGAGTCAACAGTCTCAGACCTGGAATCAGTGATTCCTATCATTCCTTGTATAAAGACAGAGTTCCTTTGGTGGGCAGAGTCCTGCTACCACAACAAGGGGCTCTCTTTCACTCTACCCCCTGTCGTCCAAACTCTTAACAGACGCATCAGACTGTGCGTGGGGAGCTCACTTGGCAGGGCAGTGCATTCAGGGCAAATGGAACCCGAGACAGATGCACCTGCATATCAACCAAAAAGAAATGTTAGCTGTACAGAATTCCCTGACAGCCTTCAAAGACTGCATCCTTCCAGGACAATTATTGGTAGAGACGGACAACACCACAGTTATGTGGTACATAAACAAGCAGGGGGGAACCCACTTGTACCCTCTCTGCAGACTAGCCATGGATCTGTGGAACACCGCTTTGAGGTACCAAGTGCACCTACAAGCTCAGTTCCTGCCAGGTAAGCTAAATTCACTGGCAGATGTCCTAAGCAGAAATCTCATGGACCCACATGAATGGAAACTGGAACCAAAAATATTCAGCCTCTTGAACAAATGGGGGGAGTCCAGAGGTAGACCCGTTTGCCTCCCCTCAGAACTGCCAATTGGACAAATTCTGCACAAGGACTTCCCACAGTCAAGCTTGGAAAGTGGATGCCTTGTCCTTTACCTGGGAAAGCATCTCTTTTTATGCCTTTCCCCCTCTGCCTCTCCTCTCGAAGGTTTTGCTAAAGATCAAACAGGACAAGCCAAGGACAATACTGATTGCACCAGACTGGCCAACGCCAGCACTGGGTACCCCCTCTTGTGCAGTATGACACTGCTGGAACCATGGCACTTGCCTCAGGCCCCTTCCATGCTGTCCCAGCAGGTGGGCCAGATTCTACACTCTCAGCTTCAAACCCTGAACCTTGCCAGCCTAACTTAATTCCTTGAACTCTCCGATAGCATCCCTCAGTAAGCAGGTGCTAGATGTCATTCTGGAGGCAAGGAGGCCTAGTACTAGAAAATCCTATGCCGAAAAGTGGAAAAGATACTGTTCCTGGAGCCAGACTCAGGGGATGGGCACAGCGGTGCCCAGCTTACCTCCTATTTTTCAGTACTTAACAGAAATGCTCCACAAGGGCCTATCCTTCTCATCAATTAAAATGCATGCCTCTGCCATTTCAGCACATTATAACAGTGACCCCATCCCTCTTCTCTCACCCCCTGCTAAAGGAATTCCTTAGAGGGGCCAAAAGCTTATGACCCCCCAGGAGACCCCCTACTCCAACCTGGGACCTTAACTTTGCATTGGAAAAGCTCACTCTCCCTCCCTTTGAGCCAGCTGCAACTGCAGAGTTGAAATTCCTTTTCTGGAAAACATCTTTCCTTCTAGCCATCACTTCAGCAAGAAGAGTGTCTGAATTACAGGCCCTCATGGCAGTGGAACCCTTCTTTATCTTCCAGGCAGACAGGGTTTCTCTCAGGTCAATCCTTCCTTTATGCTCAAGGTGGTGTCTAGTGTGGCCCTAAAATCAGTCCATTCATTTGCCTACCTTTTTCCCTAATCCACAAAACAAAGGAGAATGAATAATGCACCCTTTGGACGTGCACAGACAACTTTGATTTTTTTTTTTTTGGACAGGGCTAAGCCTCTCAGAAGATCTGAACAGCTGCTAGTTGGCTTTGCTTCAGGGGCAGAGGTAAAGGCCATTTCAAAGCAAATAATTTCTAAACGGATAGCCCATTGCATTCATTTTGCTACAAGCACCATGGAAAACCTACCCCACAGGGGATAAGATCACATTCCACCAGGGCTGCATCTACCTCTGCAGCCTTTCTCAGAGGAATCCCTACCAGGGACATTCTAGAAGCTACTACCTGGAGCTCTGTACATACCTTCACCAAGCATTGCCACATGCCCATTTTTTCTAAATCCAGAGCTGGTTTTGCCACTGCAGTCTTGCAGGGCTTAATAGCTGGCCCTAATGCTCTCTAACTTCTTCCTCCCTTACTTATCTTTGGGAAGCATTCCAAATATGATGACTGCAACAGTGAAACACTAAGAACATAGTACAGTTGTGTACACTTACCATAAATGTAGATGTTGAGTGTATTCATTGTTGCAGTCCTGGTTACCCTCCCTCCAGTCCCCTGACTTCTCTTGTCTCTACCTTTCCTTCTTGTTTATTTAAGATGTTCTTTGTGTTTCACTGTTGCAGTCATTACATTTGGGGTAATCTGCTGGCAGGTTGCCCTCAGTTGGCCTGAATTCCAAAGTCTTGGGTCCTGCGTCGGTTGCTGTCTTCTCTTCCATGATGTCAGGTTGTCAGGGGTATGAAACACGCAGCCGACGCCATTTTCTTTAGTCTTTCTTGCAGCGCGGTGCCTGAAGCAGAAGCATTTCGCAAGTGCCGGTCGGCCGACTACTGAAATATTCGAGTTTTCAAAACCGAAGTATTCACTAAAGCTAAGTACCCCATTGGAGAAACTTTTCTTTCTTGCTTTTTACCGGTCAGAAAAAAGTTAATAATTGTATTACTTGTGGAAAGCAAATACCTCATAAGGATTTCCATTTATACTGTATTCCTTGCCTAGGCCCTGATCACAACGTGCCTGGCTGTCGGTTTTGTGCTAGATTTAACCAACGCACTATCAAGCGTCTGTATATGTTTGCATCAAAGTATTTTGGAAACAGATTTAACTACCCAGAAATGTCGTCGGATAGTAATCAGACTACCGGAGTACATAAACGCAAAGAAAAGGACAGAGAAAGGGAGTTGAGAACCAAAACACAAGGCTCAGTCCTGGGACCTCTCTTGTTCGGTATATATTTCTCGGAGGTACAGGCCAAGACGGAAGGACTATGGTTGACCAAGTTCGCAGATGACTGCAAACTGGGTGCCATAATAGACTCTTCAGCCGACACAATCATCCTCCAAAAGGGCCTCATAGAAACAGACAACTGGTGCCAGAGCCATGGCCTCAAGCTAAACGCCAAAAAGTGTATAGTCATCCCCTTTGGCAAAAACAAAGTACCCACAAATTACCACATAGGTGGTAATCCATTAAGTACAGAAGAAGTAATTAGGGACCTGGGGACCCAAGTTGATAGCAATCTCTCATTTGACAACCACGTGGCCAAAGTGGTTAGAAAAACATTTTATATAGCCCACCTAATCATGAAGGGATTCACATCTAGATCAGGGGAGGTCATAGTGCCTCTTTACTCATCCTTCATCAGGCCCATAATTGAGTACAATGCCCCTTTTGGGATGTACCTTACCAGACACCTGCAGCAACTGGAAAGACCCCGAAAGTACCTCACTAAGAGGATCAAAGGGCTCAAACAGATGCCATATACTGCCCGGTTAAAGAAATTCCAGCTCTACTCAGTGGCATACTGCCCGCTCAGAGGCGATTTGTGCCTGACGTATAAAGCCATGTCCAACCCGGAATTAATGGACATGCTGCACCTCAGAAAAGTGCCTCTTTACTCATCCCTCATCAGGCCCATAATTGAGTACAATGCCCCTTTTGGGATGTACCTTACCAGACACCTGCAGCAACTGGAAAGACCCCGAAAGTACCTCACTAAGAGGATCAAAGGGCTCAAACAGATGCCATATACTGCCCGGTTAAAGAAATTCCAGCTCTACTCAGTGGCATACTGCCCGCTCAGAGGCGATTTGTGCCTGACGTATAAAGCCATGTCCAACCCGGAATTAATGGACATGCTGCACCTCAGAAAATCCAAATCCCATCGAGCTACACGCTCGAGAGACTTGAACCTCAGCACTGAAATAAATAGGACATGCTGGAGGGACAGATTCATAACCCAGAGCCTCCCTTCACTCTGGAATAAAATCTCAGTCCAGGTTAGGCAGAGTCCCTCACTGACTCTCTTCAAGAGGAATCTTGATGAGTGGATGGGAGATCGTAGGTTTACCCCCGGGTATCACTTCTGTGTCACTGTTAGACAGAGGCACAGTATACTAACCTCGAAAAAGGGCATAGCAAAATTAATTTAAAATGGGTGGCGAAAGCCAAACACACTCTGGCTAGGCTTATAAATGCTCTAGGGCAGATAGCCTAGTATGAACCTATGAACAGACTAAGCTTCTCCTAAGCCAGTCGCTGGTTCGCGGGTACTCGGGTGCTTTTGCAGTCCCTGATGCCTGCTACCTTCAAGTCGCAGGCCACTGCCGACACCCATGTGGAGTATGGCATGCCGCAAGATACCCAAGGTATTGGATCGATGGATGTATCTCCCTCGCATGGGTTTGGAGCCGCTGAGCAGGCACCGGCTTCTGAGGGTGTATTCAGATCTCAACATTTGTATATCAAACCAACGAAAGCTGCAAAACCAAAGATCAAAGCAACTTCTAGAATTAAAAAAATGACGCATGAGTCACGTGCACAGGCCTCTATGCCTAAAAAACAGATTATCAAAATGTCTGAAGACCTTATTACCTTGATCAGGGGTACCCATCCCCCTCCTGATAAGAGGCCTAGGCAAGACACTGATTATGAATCTTCAGATCAGGTTTCTATTTCTTTTGATTCCTCTTCTGATCAGGAATTATCTATGCCTCCCTATGAGGATTCTGATGCTGAGGAGTCTATTCCATCTGCATCTCCTCCTGAGGATTATTCATTTGGAGAAACCGTGCATACTTTGAGGGAGCATTTTCACTGGGAGAGTCAAGACTTCTCAGCATCAAAAAAGAGGCTCAGGGATTTCCTTCTCCCTCAGCACAGGCCTTTAGCCATCCCCCCCCTGTTTTAGACGTTGTGGACGATGTGTTTTCGGAGTCAAGCTTGACCCCTGACTCCTTGCCTCCGGCTCCCAGTAAGCCTGACAGATATTAAAGGGTCCCTGACTCTCTTAAATTTTTATTTAGAAACCCTGCTGCTGATCCTTAAACTATTTCACAGGGTCCAAAGGGAGTTAAGGCAATCCTACCCCCTCTGACAGAGATTCAAGGGGACTGGACAGATGGGGAAAAAAGGTATATACATCTGCAACCTTGGCAATCTGGGCCTTAAACTGTCAATTTCATATGCTTAAGTACCAACAACATGTTATGGGATTGCTGAAACAGAAAATAATGTTGATTTCAGATTGTGCAGAAAATAAAGAATTGCAGTACTTATTGTATGCAGCTGAACAAGTTGGAAAGCATACTTTGCAATGTGGTTTTGATTCCTTAGAGGCCTCTTGCAGGGCCGCAGTTACTGGATCGGTGATTAGGAGGCATGCCTGGTTAAAGGAACAAAATTTGCCTGATCATGTTAAAGCTGAATTGCTAGGTGCACCTTTATAGCATGATCATCTGTTTGCTATTAAGGCAGAAGAGGTTTTAAAAAAAATGGAAGACAAAGCTAAGTCTATGCAAACTGTTAAAGACTTCTTACAAGTGCAGCCACCAAGATTCGGTAGACACTGGCCTACAAAGAATTGGTCCTTTCGTGTGTCAGACAGAGCTCAATGGGGCAAATCCAGACGCTCTAAGGGTTCCAGATACCAGGCACAAGATTCATACAGGTCAAAGCAATGGGACGCTTCCACCTCCAAAACTGGAAGAGATAAAGCGCAAACCTACAGAAAGCAATCCCAATGACTTCCCTCTGCTTGCACCAAGCACTTAGATTTTTGCAGCACCATAAGGGGAAAATGAACACTTTTTGCTCAAAATTGGCAGTTAATAACCCAGGACAAGTGGGTACTAAACATCGTATCACAGGAATACAAATTCCATTTCCACACTCTGCCAATGGCAAATGGTTGGCCAGATCTGCCAAAAAAAATCAATGGGCAGAGGCACAGAAACAGATCACGTCCCTCATGGAGAATGGGGGCCATTCAGACAGTCCAGAACAGGAAAAAGGACAAGGTTTTTACCAACGACTGGTCTTGGTACCCAGAAAGGACAAGGCCTGGTGGCCAATACTGGATTTATCGATTTTGAACACATACGTGGACATTCTAAAATTCAAAATGCTGACTTTGCAACAGCTTCTGCCCATGCTGGGCAAGAATGCTTGGCTGGTGACTTTAGACCTAAAAGAGGCATACCTGCATGTCCCAATAAGACAATCATGCAGAAGATGCCTCAGATTCAAGGATGGCTTAATGCATTACCAATTCTCTGCACTGCCCTTTGGCTTATCTACTGCGCCCAGGGTCTTTACAAAGTGCTTGGCACCAGTAATTGCATTTTGCAGACAAAGTATACAAATATATCCTTACTTGGACGACTGTCTCATTCAAGCAGAGAACAAGGACACTCTACTTCGACACCTGGCATTTGTGAAAAGGCTTCTAACATGCCTAAGGGTACACAAACGAAAATAAATCACAACTGGTAACCTCTCAAAAGATAACATTCCTGGGTGCAAGCTTGAATACAACTGCCCAGACGGCTTACCTCACGCCAGATAAGCAAAGGCAACTGACTACTACAAACTAATGGCAACAAAAATCCAGTCTTCTGCAAGACAAAATTCTGCAGGCTCTGGGCTTCATGGCATCCTGCATCCTACTGATTCCATATGCAAGACTACATATAAGGAAACTTCAATGGTACCTAAAAAGTTTATGGAGTCAACATTCACAAAGTCTGGACACAATGATTCCTCTCATTCCCTGCCTGCGACAAGGAGTTTCTATAGTGGGCAAAGGCACGTCACCAAAACATGGTACAGCCACTCTCTCTACCCCCTGCCATCCAAACCATTATAACAGACTCATCAGATTATGCCTGGGGGACCCATATGGCAGGAAAATACATTCAGGACATATGGTCACCAAAACAAATGCATTTACATTTCAACCAGAAAGGGATGCTAGCTGTTCAAAATGCCCTAACAGCCTTCAAGGACATCTACTGATAAAGACGGACAACACCACAGTCCTGTGGTATATAAACAAGCAAGGGGGCACACACTCATACCCCCTATGCAGATTAGCCATGGCACTGTGGGACACAGCTTTGATCTACCAAATACATCTTCAAGCTCAATTTCTGCCAGGAAAACAAAACACTCTGGCAGACGATTTAAGCAGAAACCTTATGGACCTCACGAGTGGAAACTAAATCCACAAGTTTTCAGCATGATGACCGAGAAATGGGGGAGCCCAGACATAGATCTTTTTGCCTCTCCTCAAAATTTTCAATTGAAAAAATTCTGCACAAGGACTTAACACAGACAAACATGGAAAGTGGATGTCCTATCCTTCAGTTGGAAAAACCTATTAATTTACGCCTTTCCGCCTCTGCCTCTTTTCCCCAAGGTCCTCCTAAAAGTCAGACGAGAAAACAAAGATGATACTAATTGCCCCGGAATGGCCCCGCCAATACTGTTACCCAATCTTAAGGAACTTGTCTCAATACCCAGCTTGGACTTAGCCTCAAATACTACAACTACTGTCCCAGCAAAACAATCAGATCCTGTACAATCAACTACAGACACTGAACCTGGCAGCATGGCTGATCATGTAGTCATACAAACAACTCTTCTCAGTAAAGCTGTGATGGATGTCATTTTGGAAGCCAGAAGGCCTAGTACTAGAAAATCTTATGCTGACAAATGGAAGGGATTCTGGGTTTGGAATCAAGCACATGGAACTGATACAGCAGAACCAAATATTCCTCAGTAATGCAATACTTAACTGAGATGCTGGACAAATGCCCATCTTATCAATTAAAATCCATGCCTCTGCCATTTCGGCTCATCACAATACAGAGCCACCAATCTTTTCTCATCCTTTACTAAAGCAGTATCTTAGAGGAGCCAAACATTTAAGGCCTCCTAAAAGTTCACCACTGCCTGCATGGGACCTCAATTATGTGTTGGAAAAGCTCACCCTGCCTCCATTTGAAACAGCTGCTACCGCTGATATAAAGTTCTTATCATGGAAAACAGCTCTGCTACTAGCAATTACTTCAGCAAGAAGAGTTTCAGAGCTACAGACCCTCATGGCTGTAGAGCCTTTTATTACATTTCACCCAGACAAGGTATCTCTGAAGACAAATGCTACTTTTATGCCTAAGGTGGTTTTCAGTGAGGCTCTTAACCAAACAATTCATCTGCCAAACTTTTATCCAAATCCGCAGAATAAGGAGGAGAGAATTCTGCATTCCTTTGACGTACACAGACTGCTAAGATTCTACTTAAGGAGTACTAAAGCTCTAAGAAAAACTGAGCAATTACTAGTGACATATGCTGCAGGATCAGAAGGCAAGGCAATATCAAATCAGACAATTTCAAAGTGGATAAGCCACTGCATCCGTTTCTGCTACTTACACCATGGTAAACCTGTGCCCAAGGGCATTAGGTCTCATTCCACCAGAGCTGCAGCTACTTCAGCAGCCTTTCTCAGAGGAGTACCAACCAAAGACATTGTAGAGGCTGCTACTTGGAGTTCTGTTCACATCTTTACAAAGCATTACCATTTGCCTCTCTACTCTTAAGTCCAAGGCAGGCTTTGCCACTGCAGTGCTGCAGGGCCTTATAGCCGCTTCTAATGCTGTTTATCACCAGCTTCCCAACCATAGCTTTGGGACTGTACCCAAATGTAATGACTGCAACAGTTAAACACGAATAATATAGTACAGATGTTCATCGTGTTACACTGCTGCAGTCATTACACTAGGGTTATCCTGCCATCAGGCGGTTCCCCAGTCGGCCTGATTTCCAAAGTCTTGGTCTGGCGTCGGTTGCTGTCGCTTCTTCCCTGACGTCAGTGCGACAGAGGTATACAAGATGCAGCCGACTCCATTTTCTTCAGTCTTTCTTGCCGCACGGTGCCTGAAGCAAAAGCAGTTTGCAAGTGCCGGTCGGCCGACTCCTGAGATTTTCATTCAGAATCCAGAACCGAAGTCTTCTACAAAGCTAAGTACCCCGTTGGGGAAACTTTTTCTTGCCTTGGACCGATGTCAGTAAAAGTTAATAACTATTTCTTGTGGGAAGCAAATACCTCCAGGATTTCCATTCTTATTGTATCCCATGCCTAGGCCCAGACCACGACGTCACTGGTGGTCTGTTTTGTGCTAGGTTTAACAAGCGCACTGTTAAACGTCTGTTTGATTTTGCCCGACATTATTTTGGCAGAAAGTTCAATTACACCATGCTGTCGGAACTACTGATGACCGGAATACATAAAAAGCGCAAAGACAAGGACAGGCATCCGAGGCCCAAAACTGACGACGACGCCTCTTCTAGGCCAGTCGCCGGTTCTCCTGTTTCACCTCCTTCAGTGAGGTGCCTTCGCAGCCCCTGACTACTGCTTTTTTAGAACCACAGGCTGCCTTTGTCTCCCACGTGGAGATGGCTGGGCCTTCGGACGCACAAGATTTTCAGCCTACCGAGACTAACCCTTCAGAAGGATCCGGAGTAGCTGAACAACCCGGATCCTACTCAGTTAAACATTAAATCTTCTGCCAAGTCTAAACCTCCTTTAAAAACAAAGAAACAAATTCAACATTCACCAGGACAGGCCTCCATGCCTAAGAAACAAATGCTCAAAATGGCCGAAGACCTTATCACTCTGATCAGGGGGACCTAATCACTCTGATCAGGGGGTCCCATCCCCCTCCTGATAAAAGGCCTAGACAGGATGCAAACTGACTCATCCGACCAGGTATCCATCTCTTCAGATTCATCCTCAGACCTAGGATACTCTTTACCCCCTTATAAAGATTCTGATGCTGAGGAATCAATTCAATCAGCCTCTCCACCTGAGGACTACTCCTTTGGGGAAACCTTACATACCATGAGGGAGCATTTCCATTGGGAGGGCCAGGATTACTCACAATCCAAGAAAAGGCTCAGAGACTTCCTTTTATTACCTCAACACAGACCCCTTGCTCTTCCGCCATTGTTAGATATTGTGGATGATGTGTATACTGAATCCAGCTTAAATCCTGATTCTTTACCTCCAGCCCCAGTTAAGCCAGAAAGATACTACAGAGTCCCTGACTATCACAAATTTCTTTATAAAAGCCCTGTTGCTGACCCTGAAACTATTTCTCAGGGCCCCAAAGGGGTTAAGGCCTCATCAGCAAAGAATCCAGTCCCCTCTGACAGAGATTCCAGAGCATTAGACAGATGGGGGAAGAAAGTATATACATCTGCAACTTTAGCAATGAGGGCCTTAAATTGCCAGTTTCACATGCTAAAATATCAGCAATATTTGATGTCTCAGTTGAAACAAAAAATACTTCCAAACTGAGATCCTCCTAATTTTAAGGAAATGCTGGATTTATTGCATGCAGCTGAACAAGTGGGAAAAAGTACAGTTTTGTACCTACCATAAATGTAGATGTTCGAGGATCCACATTGCCGCAGTCCTAACTATTGGGTAGTCCGCTGTCCAGTCATGACCGACGCCATATCCTCAGTCTTTTCTTGCCCCAGATGTCAGAAGACCCTGAAAAGATAAGGCCAAAACCAAAAGCTCCAAACATACCTGCACCAAAAATATGTACAATATATACAAAATTACCAGAATATAACCTCACCTACACAACCACCCCTAAACACAGAGGGGAAGGAGGACTGCAGCAATGTGGATCAACATCTACATTTATGGTAGGTACAAAACTGTACTATGTTCTTCATTCCACATTGCTGCAGTCCTAACTATTGGGTAGAATCCCAAAGCAGAGGTAAGGGAGGCTGGCAAATCATAAAGAAGCAGGAACTGACAACATGCCTTGCAAAATAGCTGTGGCAAAACCAGCCCTAGACTTAGAGTAGAGAGGAAGGTGATAATGCTTAGAGAAAGTATGCACTGAACTCCAAGTAGCTGCCTCCAAAATATCCTTAGTTGCCACCCCTTAGAAATGCTGTTGAAGTGGCAGTAGCCCTAGTGGAATGAGGCCTAATCCCAGCTGGAATCTCCTTGCCATGATGGGAATAACAAAATGCAATGCAAAACCCAATCCACCTAGAAATAGTTTGTTTTGACACAGGCTTGCCCCTGCTAACTCAAAGCAAAAGAAACAAACAACTGCTGAGACTGCCTAAAATCCTTAGTCCTGCTCAAATAATAACGTAATTGCCTGTGTACATCTAAAGTGTGCAAAATCTTTTCCCCTTTATTTTGGGGATCTGCATAAAAAGTAGGCAAATGAATAGTTTGGTTTAAAGCCACACTAGAAACCACCTTAGGCATAAAGGAAGGATTAGAAGATACCCTGTCCTTATGAAAATCAAAAAGGCTCTACGCCATAAGGGCCTGCAACTCAGAAACCCTTCTTGCAGAAGTAATGGCCAACAAAAAGCAGTCTTCCATGACAAGTATTTCAATTCAGCAGTAGCCGAGGCTCAAAAGGTTGTAGAGTAAGTTTCTCCAACACAAAATTGAGATCCCAAGCAGGAGTAGGAGCTCTCTTATATTCTTTGCCCCTCTAAGAAATTGCTTGAACAAAGGATGCAAAACAATGGTGGGTCACAATCATAGTGAGCTGAAATTGCTGCAGCATGAATCTTAATGGAAGAGAAAGACAAACCTTTGTCCAATAACTCAGTAAGATATTGAAGAGCCACACTCAAATTAGGCTCAGAAATCTCCAAATTGTTTGCTGCACTCCAAAATAAAAATCTCTTCCATTTTTCCACTTTCCTTGTACTAGGTCTTCTGGCTTCCATAATCACATTTAAAACTTGTTGAGGAAGTTGAGACCTGCTGTCTTTCAAAACAGAATATGCCAGGCTGTTAGATGAAGAGAGTGAAGCTTGACATTGAGCAGGTGACCGTCCTTCTGAGACAACAGGTGTGGAATCAAGGGTAAAGGCCATGGAGGCTTCCTTACCAGACTCCTCAGTAATGGGTACCAGTGCTGCGAGGCCAATCTGGAGCTATTAAAATCATCCTTGGCTTGTCTTGTCTGACCTTTAGAAGCACCTTTGGGAGAAGAGGCAGAAGTGGAAAAGCATACACATGAAGATTTTTCCAACTGAAAGAAAGAGCATCCACCCGCCAAGCTGTGTGATGAAACCTCTTTGTGCAAAACTTTGGCAGCTGGTGGTTTAGTGGAGAAGCGAACAGATCTATGTCTGGAGTTCCCCATGACACTGTCAATTTTGAAATACATGAAGATCCAGTTTCCACTGTGGGGATCCATGATTTGTCTGCTTAACACATCTGCTAAGGAGTTCTGTGCTCCGGCAGAAACCTTGCCTGAAGAGTTAGTTGCAAGCTGAGCGCAGTCTCCCATAAAATCATTGCTTGCCTGCACAATGGGTAAGAATGTGTTCCCCTTGTTTGTTGATGTACCACATGACAGTTGTGTTGTCTGTTAGAATCAACACCTGTCCTGGAAGAAGTAACTCCTTGAAAGCCATTAATGCAAACTGGACTGCTAACATCTCTTTCATGTTGATATGTAGATGCTGTAGTCTGGCAGGCCACTTGTCTTGTATCCACTTTCCATTTAGATGAGCTCCCCAAGCAATGTCTGAGGCATCTGTCGTTAGAATCTGACGCGGCCCTGGCCGGGTCACAGAGAGTCCCTTGTTTAGGTGACATTCCTGAGCCCACCACAAAAATTCCTTTTGAATGCAAGGTATTATTTGAATGACAGTGTCCAAATCCTGGCAGTGCTGTGTCCATACATTTTTGAGATACCATTGCAGCTTCCTCATATGCAGTTTGGCATTGGGAAGCACCAGAATACAAGATGCCATGAACCCTAAGGCTTGAAGGACTGTCCTTGCAGTCAGCCCGGACTGAAGAGATAGTTGATGGAAGTAACTGGAAAGATTCTTTTGTTTGTCCGGGGTTAAAAGGCCATCTGGGCTGCTGTATTCAGTCTCACACCCAGAAAGCACATGTCTTGAGAGGGTACTAGACTGGACTTTATTTCGTTCACAGAATACCCTAGGCATCTTAGCACTGCTATGACATATTCCAAATGCTGTAGAAGGTCTTCCTTTTCTTGAGCCAGAATCAGGCAGTCGCCAAGTAAGGATAGATTTGAATTCCTTTTTAGCCTGAAGGCTATCTGGAGAGCCAGAACCTTTGTGAATACTCTGCGCAGTAGATAAGCCAAAGGGCAATGCAGAGAACTGATAATGAGAATTTCAGATACTTCCTGCAACTTAGTCTTATAGGCACATGAAGGTAAGCTTCCTTGAGATCTAAAGTTACTATCCAGTGATCTTTGCCCAGCAGAGGTAAACAACATTTTGAACTTGGGAATGTCCAGGTAAGTGTTGAGGATAGATAAATCCAAAATTGGTCTCCGGTACTAGGAACAGGCGAGAATAAAATCCTAGGCCCCTTTCTGGCACAGGAACTGGCTGAATGGCCAACAGAGAAATTTGCTTGTGAGCCTCTGTTCTTTGTAGAGGAGGAATGTCTGGCATGCCTTTGAAAGGAGGCAAGGTATGGAAATAAAACCTGTAACGAATGATATCCAGAACCCATCTGTCTTGGCTTTGAAAAGAGACAGCCTTCCTCCCAAAGGTGCTGTACTGGCAGCTGAAAAGGCAGGTCATTGGGTCTGCTTAATGAAAGGACTGACCCCTGCCCCTCACCAGAAGTCTGAGCAGGGGAACTCCTGTCCTAGGCCTAAAAACCTTGAGCTCTGCCCCTACCATGTCTAGACCTACCCCTAGACTGGGAATCATAAGCAGGATAAGTCCATCCCTTAGTAGGCCAATTTCTACTAAACTCGGAGGCTGCACCTGCAAAAATCCTTAACAGTCTGCATAGACTTAGCCTTGTCCTCCATTTAAAACTGCTTCCACAAACCAAACAACACATCAGACTGTAAAGGAGCATCCAAAATCCTTGTTTTAACATGCTCAGCTAAATTCTGATCTCTCAACCAGGCAGAACAGAACCAGTGGCAGCCACCCTCGAGGAGGCCTGCACAGCATCAAAACCACACTGCAAGGAATGTTTACCCACCTGTTCAGACACATGAACTAAATCCTGCAACTCTTTACACTCAATACCTTCTGCCACAGCATCCACCTTAGATTTCAATTGTGAAAGGAGATAATTCTGATATTTTAACATGTGAAACTGCTTATGGCTAAAGTGGAAGAAGTATACACTTTCTTTCCCCATCTATCCAAAGCCCTTGCCTCTTTATCAGGAGGAACAGGATTTTAACAACAGAGGCCTTCACACCTTTAGGCCCCTGAGACAGTTTCGGTCTGCCCTAGGACTCTTAAAAGATACTTATGAGCTTCAGGCACCCTATAGTACCTATCCGGTTTAACTGGGGCAGGAGGCAGAGAATCAGGATTCAGGGAAGCCTCTGCAAAAACATCTTCCACCACATTCAGAACAGGAGGTATAGCTAAAGGCCTATGCTGGGGTAAAACAAGAATTCCTCTTTCTGGAATCAGAGAAATCTTGACCTTCCCATTTAAAATGCTCCCTCATGGAATGCAGAGTCTCTGAAAATGAAAAATCCTCAGGAGGAGAAGCTGAAGGAGTAGAATCATCCACATCAGAATCAGAATAAGGAGGATACTTGCAAGTCTTCAGTCAAGACTCGAACATTGCTCAAAACTCTCAAACTCAGGTTCCACCCTAGGCCTCTTATCAGGAGGAGACATAGAACCTCTAATCATAGTAATCAAATCCTCTGCCATTTTAAGCATATGTTTCTTAGGTAAAGACCCTGAAGCACTAGGAGAAACCCCCACTGAAGCTAAACTTGGCCTGCCTCTCAAGGAAGCCTTGGAAACAGAAGGGAGGCTCTAACCACCTTAGGAAGAGAGGGAAGAACAGCCACCTGAGAAGCCCCTCAGCCTGGCCTACTTCCTGAGAGGATACATCCTGTAACAGTAAAGTCTCTCCTGAAACTCCAAAGAAACTCCTGGCAGAACCTCCGCTCCACTGAGCCTTCTAAAGAACCGACGTCTGGGACTGTCTGTTCTTCCACTCTAGGCTTTGCTGCTTTGTCCTTGCGCTTTTGCGGAGCATCCGGCGGCATTTTATAATTACAACGCTTCCCAAAACTAACCTGGCACAGTCTAACCTTCTCTTAATAGTGCGTTTGTTAAATCTAGCACAAGGCGGCATCCAACAACGCCGTGCTCAGGCCCTAAACAAGGTATACACAAAGTATGGTAATCCCTATGAGGTATCTGTTTCCCACAAGAAATACAGTTATTCACTTTTTCTGACATCCGGTTAAATACTGAGGCAAGAAAAAACAAAATATTCCCCCAACTTTGATTCGGTCTGAAACTCTGACTTCAGAAACTTTCAGAACGCCAACCTGCACTCGCAAAATTGCTTCTGCATCGGACCATGCGGCAAAAAAGACTGAGGATATGGCGTCGGTCATGCGCATTAGTACCCTGACGTACTGATGTCATGACCGACGTCAGCCATATACTTTGGTATTCGGGCCGACTGGACAGCGGACTACCCAATAGTTAGGACTGCAGCAATGTGGAATGAAGAACATCATACTTTGCAATGTGGTTTTCATTCTTTAGAGGCCTCCTGTAGAGCAGCAGTTAAAGGTTCTGTCATTAGAAGACATGCTTGGTTAAAAGAGCATACGTTAACAGATCATGTAAAAGCAAAACTATTGGATGCACCTTTGCAGCAGGATGTGTTATTTGGAGTTAAGGCAGAAGAGGTATTAAAGAAAATGGAGGATAAGGCAAAATCTATGCAAACGGTGAAGGATTTCTTACAGGTTCAGCCTCCTCGATTTAGCAGAAATTGGCCAACAAAGAGTTGGTCCTTTGCGATTACAGGCAGACCTCAAAGGGGCAAATACAGACATCCAAGAGGTAGAGGTAGAAGTCAACCACAAGGTCCTTACAGGCCTCTACAATGGGGTGCATCAACCCAGAAAGAATGGGAAGACAGGCCCCAACCGTATAAAAAACAGCCCCAATGACTTCCCACTACAGCTGCCAAACAGTTCTCTCTTGGCAGCCCCCTTTGGAGGAAAACTGGCACTTTTCTATCACAATTGGCATATGATCACCAAAGACAAATGGGTTTTCAACATTGTATCTCAAGGTTACAGGTTCCACTTTCACACTCTGCCAAGGTTAAAAGGAATGCCAAGTCTGCCACCAAATCAATGGGCCGAGGCTCAAAAACAAATTACAGCACTCATGGACATGAGAGCTATTCAAAAAGTGCCAACACAGGAGCAAGGACAAGAATTTTACTCAAGACTCTTTCTGGTTCCCAGAAAGGACAAAGCCTGGAGGCCCATTCTGGATCTTTCTTCTCTAAACACTTACCTGGATGTTCCAAAATTCAAAATGTTGACACTGCAGCAACTTCTTCCCATGCTGGGCAAGAAAGCTTGGCTCGTAACTTTGGACCTGAAGGAGGCATACCTGCATGTCCCTATCAGACAAAACTGCAGAAGATGCCTCAAATTCAAAGCTGGTTCAATGTACTACCAATCCTCTGCACTGCCCTTTGGCTTATCTACTGCGCCCAGGGTCTTCACAAAGTGCCTGGCACCAGTAATTGCATTGACAGATAGGAATTCAAATTTATCCGTACCTGGACGACTGCCTGATTCAAGCAGAGAGCAAGGACATTCTTCTAAAGCATCTGGCGTTTGTAAAAAAGCTATTAAGTTGCCTAGGGTACACAGTAAACAAAAAGAAATCAAAACTAGTGCCCTCACAAGGGATAATATTCCTGGGTGCCAGCTTGAATACAACAGCCCAGATGGCTTATCTCACGCCAGACAAGCAAGGACAACTGACTCAATATTTTCAATTGATGGCAACATGGGCCCAATTCCCTGCAAGAAAAATTCTGCAGGTCTTGGGTTACATGGCATCTTGCATACTACTAATTCCATATGCCAGACTGCATATGAGGAAACTACAGTGGTACTTAGTGTCTGGTCTCAACACTGTCAAAGTTTGGAAACAGTAATACCACTAATTCCTTGCCTTCAACAGGAGTTTCAATGGTGGGCTCAAGCTTGTCACCTCAACAAGGGACAGCCTTTCATTCAACTCACAACCAGGCAAACACTGACAACAGATGCATCGGATTACGCCTGGGGAGTACACATGGCGGGAAAATGTATTCAGGGCAACTGGCCCGCAGAACAAAGGCATCTTCACATCAATCAAAAAGAGATGCTAGCTGTACAAAATGCCCTTATAGTTTTCAAGGACCTTCTGCATCCAGGACAAGTACTACTAAAGACAGACAACACCACAGTTATGTGGTACATAAACAAGCAAGGGGGCACTCATTCTTATCTCCTCTGCAGACAAGCCATGACCTTGTGGAACACAGCTCTAACCTCTCAAGTTAATCTGCAAGCACAATTCCTGCCAGGAGAGAAAAACACACTGGCAGACGACTTGAGCAGAAACATCATGGATCCCCACGAATGGGAATTGAATCCACAAATATTCAGAATGATAACACAAAAATGGTGGAGCCCGGACATAGATCTGTTTGCATCCCCAATGAACTGCCAGCTACAGAAATTCTGCACAAAGACTTAACACCCACAAGCATGGAAAGTGGATGCCCTCTCATTCAGCTGGAAAAAAACAAGTATATGCTTTCCCACCACTACCTCTCCTTCCAAAGGTACTCATAAAAGCCAGGCAAGAAGAGCCAAAGATGATCCTGATTGCCCCAGACTGGCCACGCCAGCACTGGTACCCAATCTTAAAGAACTTGGCACAAGGCCCACACTGGATCTTGCCTCAAATCCCACATCTTCTGACTCAGCACAACAATCGGATACTTCACAACCAGCTAAAGACTTTAAACCTGGCTGCATGGAAGATTCCTCAAGCAAGCAATGCCTCTCTCCAAAGCTGTTATGGATGTCATTTTGGAGGCCAGAAGGCCTAGCACCAGGAAAGCCTATTCGGATAAATGGAAGAGATTCTGTGCCTGGAACCAGGCTCACAGCCTTGACCCTCTTGTCCCAAATATTCCTCAGATACTACAATATTTAACTGAGATGCTGGACAAAGGCCTCTCCTTTTCATCCATCAAGATCCACACCTCTGTAATCTCTGCTCATTACAACACGGATCCACCAATTTTCTTCAGTCCCTTGCTAAACAGTACCTCAGAGGGGCTAAAAACATAAGACCGCCCCGTAGAGCACCTACTCCAACTTGGGACCTCAACTTCGTGTTGGAAAAATTAACTTTACCTCCTTTTGAGCCAGCTGACACAGCAGATTTAAAATATGTCTCTTGGAAAACTGCTCTGCTCCTGACAATAATAGCACGAAGAGTTTCAGAATAACAGGCACTAATGGCAGTGGAACCTTTCATCATTTTCCACCAAGACGGGGTGTCTTTAAGAGCAAACCCTACTTTTATGTCAAAGGTGGTATCAAGTGTAGCTCTAAACCAATCTATTCACTTGCCAACTTTTTATCCAAATCCGCAGAATAAAGGGGAGAAACTTCTGCATTCTTTGGACATACACAGGCAGTTATCCTTCTACTTGGACAAAACTAAAGCTTTCAGAAAAAGTGAGCAATTATTGGTAGCATATGCTGCAGGAACACAGGGAAAAGCCATTTCAAAACAGACTATTTCAAAATGGGTAGGACACTATACGTTTCTGCTATATACACCATGGGAAACCAGTACCTAACAGCATTAGGTCTCATTCCACCAGGGCAACAGCCACTTCAACTGCCTACCTCAGAGGAGTACCTACCAAGGACATTTTGGAAGCAGCAACCTGGAGTTCTGTACATACCTTTACCAAGCATTACCATCTGCCTCTATACTCTAAATCCAGAGCTGGCTTTGCCACTGCAGTGCTGCAGGGCCTTATAGCCTCCCCTAATGCCTTATCGAACCAGCCACCCTACCTCAGCTTTGGGATTCTACCCAAGTGTAATGACTGCAGCAGTGTAACACGATGAACATAGTACAGTTTTGTACCTACCATAAATGTAGATGTTCGAGTATATACACTGCTGCAGTCCAGGTTACCCTCCCTCCTTCCCCTCTTGTTTGCTGGTACGTACCTATGTCTTCTACCCTTTACTACCTATGGGGAGTATTTGCTGGCAACTGAAAGTTGTTTATTGCTTTTGTTATATATGTTTGTTTTATTAACAATTTGAATTGCCAACCTTTTTGGGGGCACCTGACATCTGGGGCAAGAAAAACTGAAGAAAATGGCGTCTGCTGCATCTTGTATACCCCTGTCGCACTGACGTCAGGGAAGAAGCGATAGCAACCGACGCCGGACCAAGACTTTGGAACTCAGGCCGACTGGGGAACCGCCTGACGGCAGGATAACCCTAGTGTAATGGCTGCAGCAGTGTATACACTCGAAAGTCTGCATTTATGGTAGGTACAAAACTGTACTTTGTGTACACTTAACCTAAATGTAGATGTTCGAGTGTATTCACTGTTGCAGTCCAGGTTACCCTCCCACCATCCCCATGACATTCTGGAGTTTAACTTTCCTTCACTATCTTCTACAACCTATGTGGCGTATTTGCTTATAGATGAAGGTAAAGTTTATATTGATACATGTATGTATGTATATATGTATGTATATATGTATATATATATATATATATATATATATATATATATATATATATATATATATATATAATATAAATTTAGTTTTTTGCTACCTTTTTTGGGGCACCTGACATTGGGGCAAGAAAAACTAAAAAAAAAAATGGCATCAGCTGCATGTTTTATACCCTTGACGACCTGCCGTCATGGAAGAGGAGACAGCAACCGACGCAGGACCCAAGACTTTGGAATTCAGGCCGACTGAGGGCAACCTGCCAGCCGATTACCCCAAATGTAATGACTGCAACAGTGAATACACTCTAACATCTACATTTATGGCAACTGTACACAACTGTACTTTTTCTGGTGTATTTGCTTTTTGATGGAGGTGTACCATAACATATAATTGCTTGCCATTGTGGGGGCACGTGACATCTGGGGCAAGAAAAACTGATGTAATGGCATCTGCTGAATGTTTTATACGCCTGACGAACCTGACGTCCTGGAAGAAGAGACAGCATTCGACACAGGAATCCAAGACTCTGGTATTCAGGCTGGCTGAGGGCTACCTGCAGGCAAATAACCCAAATGTGATGACTGCAACAGTGAATACACTCTGTCTACATTTATGGTAAGTGTACACAACTGTACTGTGTATATATGTGTGTGTGTATATATATATATATATATATATATGTATATATATATATGTATAAATATATATATATATATATATATATATATATATGTGTGTATATATACACACACACACACTATATATATATATATATATATATATATATATATATATATATATATACATATATATATATATATATATATATATATATATATATGTTATTAATAGGGAACATCTTGGCCAAGAGCACAAATGTGCCAAAAAGTCCAAACAAAAAAAAGTCAGAGGTGTCAAAATACCCCCCAAGTTCACAGTAATCCAAAGATTTAACCCCTTCAAGCAGTAAGTACACATGGAATACATACTTAAAACGCTTAACTTGTATCACCGCGTTTTTCATCTCACTAACGCTGACTTCCTCAGAGAAGTATCAAACATGACATCCTCCTTGTATACTTATAGGACCAATTATCAATAAAATATCATTTAAACATTTAACTAATGTCTGTGTACATCTTTAATACATAAACAGATTAAAGAAATAAAGCACCTAAACTAAAAATATATTCTACATATAAAAGACTTACTAATGACTGTTCTGTAAGTTTTATGAACTTAAATGTATTATGCACTTACTACATTTTAATAGGGGCATAGAAATTGAGCAAATAGTTTAAGGCTATATTTCACATACATTCCTGTCATCTACTGATCAAAACATTAAATGGAAAAATCCAATAGAAATATTTGATAAAAACGAGGATAATTTTAAGTAGAAATCTTATTATCCTACATGAAGTTTTTTTTTAAATGGTGCTTTGTCTATTAAATTAAAAAAAATTCATAAATATTTTCTTGCAGCCTAGCTGGTCTCATTTTCATTGATGGTAATATCGAAACATCATTTAAGCCAGGAGCCTCGTTAGCCTGTAAATATATTTACCAAGAAGTTTCTTGAAACTCTATTTTTGCTTCCTGTAAACCCCCATGTTGTTTACTGGGACTGTTTCTAATACAAAAAGCAAACTTAAGTCTTTCTCAAGCCAAAGAATGCTTAAGTAGGCATTATTATTATTAGATGTTGTAATACTATAGTGATGCTCGTAAAATCTTTTTCCAGGGTCATTTGTTTTGCCCACATAAAAAGCATTGCATACCTTGCATGTAGCTAAATATATAGGAGACCTTTGTTATAACAATTACTACATTCTTTTGCTTGTACAAGTATGGGTTTGGTGTTATGGAGTCTATAATCAAAAACAAGGTGATATGCAGATGGTCTATGAGCAATTAGTTAAGGTTAATCAAAGTATTGCCGTTTTTATTACGTTCTGTAGAAGAAGAGAGAAGTAAATATTTTAGAATTAAAAACAAAATTGATAGCAAAATTATTTGGTCATTTGGTGGAAAAGAAATTTGCAAGGGGTGTGGATGAATATAAAGAAGGCAGTGACTACCTGAAACCAAAACATATTAATAGTATATACTTTACACAGGAGAGCCGAGAACAGGTTTGAAGAGATAAAGGGTAGACAAGTAGAAGGAGTGAATACTAGTAGTGATTTTGAACATAAGATTAAGAATTTTTAGAGAAGGTGATTTGAGATTGAATGACCCTTTAGAATACCCCCCTTTAAGGAGGTCCGGGAGAATAAGAAACCGGTCGGTAAATTACCCACACAGCTACAACAAAGGGAGGTATTTGAGCGAGGGGACTCTGGGAGGGGGTGGCTATTAGGCAAGAAGAAAATGCGTGTAATAATGAAATAAAGATGCTTAGTTTTATCAGAATTATTACATTTACTATTGCAGTAACATTATTTTCAACAAAACGTATTTTAGTTTATTTATGAAAGACTTAAAATGGTCTAGTAAAAGGAGTGATATTAATAGGATAGTTTTAGATCTTAAATTGTTTACCATAAAGGAAAGTTTAGAGTACAAATTTTCTAAGAACGATACAGATATAAATGTAGATTTTCCATTTAAAATAAAGTGTATATAACCCCCCCGCTTCACCCCCAGTTGAAAAATTTTGAACTAGTAGTAGAAAACGAACAGGGAGAATTTAAAGAATAAAAGGGTCCAGCTTAATCTATCAAAAGAAGAAATGGAATTATTGAATTAAAAATAATGAATGTAAGGGTTATGAGACCGGATAAAGGGGGGAGGGATGGTGGTTATGGATAATGTAACACGCATAGAAAAAATTATGGAAATTTTGAATAACACAAGCAAATGTGCCAGTATCCAATAATGAGATAAACATTGCATACAGCAAAATTGATTGTGGTTTATATGATATATTAGAGGACTAATTAACATGGAAGAGTTTAATTTTTTAAGCCTATGATACCATCCCTATTTGGAATTTCTAAGATTCATAAAAATGCTTAGGATCCCCCTAGTTGACCAATTGTGGCTATTAATCTATCCAAAACATCTCGCATAGCACATTATATCGATAAGAAATTAGAGGTTGGAAACTCAAGTTACATGCTTTTTAAAGGAGTCCTGGGATTTTTTGAGAGAGGTAGAAGACAAATTAAAGTGATTTTTGTTACTGTTGATATTACAGATCATTTTTCTGTGATTCTCCATAAAAGATGTTTAAAAATGATTTGAAGAAGCTGTATTTGAGAAAAGTATATTTAGTTTCAGAGTCCTCTTAGAATTACTAGAAGTGTGTACTCTACAACAATTTTATTTTTTTTTGAAGGGGAATTCTACAAACAAACAAGTGACTGTGGATGCGAGTTGCTCACTCAGCTATGCAAATGTAAAGATGTGGGAAGTGTTTAATTCCCCCTGTATACCATATTGGAACCTATACAAAAGATTTTTAGATGTCTGTATATTTTGGATTGGCACTGAACAAAAATTGAATTTATAGAATATATATAGGACTGACTACAATTTTTTTAAAAGTTTTACATGCAAAATTGAAAAATTTGAGGACAGTTATCTAGCTATAACTCTACATGTTAAAAAAAAGGTTTAAATCAACTATACATAGAAAAAATACATGTTTAACTCTTATTTATACTTCAAATGCTCTGTTATACAAACAAAAGCATTGTATTAAGGGTCAATTTGTAAAGGCCTCGATGATGACTTCGGAAGAAAGTGATTTTTTTAAAGGAGTGTGAAATCAAAAACATGTTTAGTAGAAAATATCTTAAATTAATTGAAGTAATCAAGGAAGTGAAAGAAGGTAGAATGAGTAAATGCTCCCTTGTGCTAGGGAAAAAGAATCTAGTGTTGTATAAAAAGAATGGTACAGATGGAGATTTAGAAGAGAACAGTCTGTTATAAAGTGGCCTTTATTACGAATTACAATAAGGTACCCCCACTATAACAAGAGTTATTAATATCCACTGGTAGTTATTTAAGAGTTTCTCTGATGTAGAGAATTTTATTGAAGGGCTCTATTGAGTTCATTTATAAAAAAGTTTGAATATTAAGAATATCTTAGAAAATAATCAGTGCAGGCAAGGCATTTCAAACAGGAAAAAAGGAACATTTTAAGCATGGTAGGTGTATGCAGTGTATGTACATTAGTAATACAAGCTGTATATACCTTCACAGTAGAGACAAATTGCAAATAAGCAAAAGAATATAGTAATTGTGATAGCTATGGTCTTGTATTTAACTACATGCAAGGTATGCAATACTTTTTATGTGGGCAAAACCGAAAGGACCCTGAAAAAAAGAATTTGAGCATTACTATAGTATTACAACATGTGCCTTCGGTGATCTGTTATGGTGACCCCTAACTGGGAAAAGTCGAAAGACATTTGCTTAATGTAGTATTACATTATCTAATTATAATACTGCCTTATTTTAGCATTTTTTGGCTTGTGAAATATTTGTTTTTTTATATTAGAAACAGTCCATTATTGAAAATGAGAGCAGCTAAGTTGTAAGAAAATGTCAGTCTTTTTTTGTTTAGTTTAATAATAGACGCAAGACCCTATTTTAAAAAAACGTCATGTAGGATAAGATTTCTACACAAAATGATCCTGTTTTTATCAAATATTTCTGACATTTTAAATCTTTTAGCACATATATTTATTTCTATAGAATTTTTCCATTTAATGTTTTGATCACTAGTTGGCAGTAGAGTATGTGAAGTATAGCCTTAAACTTCAAATTTTTAAGCACCTATTAAATTTATTATGCACTTATTAAATTTTAAGTTCATAGAAGTTAGAGCCTCCATTAACAAGTCTTTTCTAGGTAGAATATATTTTTAGTTTGGAAAGTTTTATTTCTTTTATCTGTGTTTTTATGTATTAGATGTACGCAAACATTAGTTAAATGTTTAAATGATTTTTTATTGATAAAATAATTGGTCCTATTAGTATATAAGGAGTGTTTGTTTCACGTTGTATACTTTTCTGAGGAAGCTTCAGTGTGGTGAGTCGGAAAACGCAGTGATATAAGTTGAACGTTTTAAGTGTATATTCCGGGTGTACTTATTGCTTGAAGGGATTAAATCTTGATTGCTGTGAAGTTTGGAGATTAGTGGTCCTTTGGCGCCTCAAACAGTGCCCCCCCCCCCCGTTTGGAGGTTTGCATGTCTGTCTGTGTGTGTGCATGTCTGCCTGCGTGTCTCTCTGTCTGTCTGCGTGTCTTTCTGTCTTGCCTGTTTGTGACATATATATGTGTATATGTTCTTTCGGTTTTTCCCAGTTAGGGGTCGCCACAGCGTGACTCCGGTCCGCTAATGATTGGCAGTAGATTTTTTATGGGTGCCGTGGTGCCAGTTCAACGTCCAACCTTCAGTGAAGGCACGCCCATTCTACGCATGTCTTTCGAACGCCACTCTATTGCGGGGAGGACATGCAGACTCCACACAGAAGGCGCTCCAGTCGAGAATCGAATGGGAGAACCTCTTACTGTGAGATGACAACGTTACCACTGCACCACAGCGGCCATCCATACATACATCAATTTTTCTTTCCAAGTACTTTTCTGGGCTCGAGCCTCCTTTCTTGAGGTGAGAAAGCTCTGAAGCTTTTGTACCCCTAACCACATTTTCATGAGGCTGTCCCTGGGCTTTATAGCAGGGTGTACAAAAGGTGCCCCGAAGCTTTCTTTGAAAGGTGGACGGTAGTCCTATAATTGGCAGTATATAATCTCCTACAGTGTGGGCTACTGCTGAGTTTCAGTAGTTTCAGGAAATTTTTTGCTTTTCCATGGTTCTCCCAGCAATAATTCCTTGCTGATGTAATCTGATGTTTGTGACAAGCTGTGTAAAACATCCATGACTCAGCTGAGGTAAACATATGCATCCCACATGGAGGAAGGCATCTTAAGAACTACTGGCAGTGAGTTATTGAATTCTGCATTGGCAACCCTCCTTCATGGAGCCTAAAAGCTGCACCCTTGGCTGTGAAATAGTCTTTGGGAAGTCATGATGTACTACTGCTACTCGGTCCTTCCCAATAACCTGCCTCCCTGGATAACTGTTTTCAGGGCCTGTTCCCAGACTTCTCAACCATACCGAATTCCTCTGTATTTACCATTTTTGAGGGCAGAATATTGGGGTGCCATTCCTGAGTGGCCCCCTTAATTTCCAAATTTCCCTATCTGTTTTGTATTATTGGTTACCGCCACTTTAAATTTTTGGCTGATATTACTATGCATCACCAGCCTAGAGGGGCATGCGTGATGACATCAGCTACTGCCTGTTGGACTTGGAAGGAATAGAGAATAACAGTGATGGCAGCAGGCTGCGGGTGGCAAAATCAGAGTCCTCAGGTAAGAATAAGATGCTGTGTAGAAGTTCATTCGTTGTATGCATTATAAACTCCACCAGCCAGCCACTCTGTACAAGTTTTTTTCTTTCAGTTTGCTGTCTTTAGATTTATGGGTTATGTGCATTTGACCGTTGCTCTTTACTGTGTGCAGAAATGTGTATTCAACCCAGCCAGCCACTCCAATTCAGCTGCAAGTTTGTAGTTTTGCTGCATTTAGATATAGGGGGTGTATGCTTGCTTTCAGCCGTTGCCTCTCTACTTTACTGTGCAGAACTGTTGCTACATTTAGAGCATTCTTTGTTTATCGCTGCTGCTTCCTTTTTTGTGCATTTTGTAATTTGTCATACTAGCGTTGTGCATTTGTTATACTTTGTATTTAGGGATGTGTGTGCTTTCAACCGTTGCTTCTTTACTGTGTGCAGAATTGTCGATCGTTATTTCAGTATATTGCTGCTGCATTTAGATATAGAGGGTGTGTTCTTGCTTTCAACCGAACCGTTGCTGCATTTAGATTGTTCTTTCAGTTTATCGCTGCTCCTTTCTTTCTTGGGCATGTTGTAATTTATGTCATACCAGCGTTGTGCTTTCAACCATTGCCTCTATACTGTGTGCAGAATTGTTGATCATTCTTTCAGTGCGTCACTGCTGCTTTCTTGTGCAATTTAAGTCCACTGAGATACCATTGTTGATTAAGCTGCATTTAGGGTTGCCTGCTTTACAACTAAATGAGAACAAACCCAGATCCTTGTAGTGCTTACCTGCAAGGCCTGAAAACATTCATTTTACAGTGAGGGCCCCCCCCCCCATAAATCCCCAGGCCTCCTATAGCCACTTATTTATGTATGTACGAAATCCATGTTCACACTTCACACATAAATGGAGAGGACAAAATTCCCCAAAACAGAGCACAGCTGTCTGGCAGAGACACTAGTTCTGTGTTGTATGGATAACAGTAGAATAAAAGAAGCTTCAAGGAACAGCAACATAAAGCAAATGTCACTGGGAAATTAAAAAAAAAATATTTTTTTCTCAAAGATTTCCAGAAGTCACAATAAATAATACATATATAAAATATTAGATAAAAGTAGAGCAACATATGAAGTTTCCATAAAAATGGCTGTGAGCCAGTAATAATATCGAATACAAGTAGTCATGTTATATAAGTTAGCCTTTAATGAAGCAACTGAAATTTAGTATTAATAGAGACTATGCATGTCAGTAGTTAATATCACAAGTAGTTGTGCGAACTGTGAAGGTCAAGACATGTGTGATGTGTAGGTGAGATGGGTGAGTGCAAGTTGCTCTTCCTTTAAGGAGTAAAAGTTCAGTCCCAAACTTTAATTTTGAATCTCCTTTGCTGGTCTTGTTATTGTAATGGAGACCTTTTATACAATATCTGAGTGACCAGGAGGATACCTGTGGGTATATCTTTAATGAAGGCTGGGGTAAGGCATCGCATTTTAGTATTTTGTATACTCATGCAAGGAGAAGATCAGATTGTCTCTTCAAGTGGAGTCATTTAGCTTGAGAGTGTCGTGCCTGAATTTGTGAGAGAAGAGAGACAGAAGAATTGTCTGAAAGGAAGTTTGATGTCATGTAGAAATTTCTTTGGCATTAACAGTGAGGTGAAGCTGTTCTTTTCTGCTCTTGCTTCTGGGCTGAGAAAAATGGATAGGTTATGCCACCTCAGAAAGCTTCAGCTAATTTTGATGTTTAGGTGATGAAAGTTAGATAAAGTTTTGAGTAAGGAAGAGACCCACATATTTCAAGGTGGTGGCTTTGTCTGGCAAAAGGACAAGGCATTGGAGGATGATAAGGTGTCGGTATGGTCCAGCTGTCAAAGAACATCCTTTGCTTTTTTATTTTTTTTTGAGAATAAAATACTTATTACCAAATCAAGAAATGATTTTTGTGAGGCACTGATAAAGTTCTTTAATAGTAAGGTAGGAAGAAAAGTTGATCTGAATGGGTCAAGCTCATCAGTGTGCAGACTGAAGATCCAGATGGGTGCCAGTTGATGTTTCTGATAGGTGCACCTCGTTGTTAGGGTAACCCAGGCTCAAACCCTGTACCTTAGCTACAAGAAGCAAGAGGCTGAGTTCTCTACCCATTCCACCACACGTCTGATTGAAGGAGTTCTAGCTGTCAACCGTATAAATTTTCACAGAATGTTTGGCTCAACTGTACAAATTTAATGTTTGGCTTGTATGTTTTGGTCTGTTCCTCTTAAAATTTGGACAGCACAGTGGTAGTGATGCCTTAACAGTAAGAGGTTCTCTGGTTCAATTCTCAGCTGAAGTGCCTTCTGTGCAGAGTCTGTATGTCCCTGTGTTTGTGTGGGTTTCCTCTGGGTGCTCTGGCTTCCTCCCACAATACAAAGGTATGCTTTTTGAGCATTTCTCCCCAGGCATCTGCTGAAAATTGGCTTAATTCCAAGTCAGACTTTCCCAATAAACAAATGTCAAATTAAAATAATTTGTTTTTCTGGCAAGTCAGTAAGAACTGAATTCTTTAAACAATGATAGCCTTTTAAGTTGGTCTTCCAATCTTTCAGCAAACACATGGTAATACATTTTATTCTAGCAACTTTATAAGATTATACAAGCAGTGTTTAAAATGTGTCCCCGGTTTTGGGCCTTTGCCCCCCCCCCCCAATAAATTTTGGCTTTTTTCCTGATTTCTTGTGCTGCACAGTTCTTCAGGGAAAGAGAAGTTTAGTGCTGCTTATCCCAAGTCTTACCGCATTGTTAATAGCACAACAGGTTTTATACTTGCATTTGCTGCAGAAGGCTGTGGGTTGTACTCGCACAGCATGTAGATGGATAGCTGATACTGCACTGCTGTACTTTTAAAGGGGGTGGATGCTGCAGTCCTGAGAATGTCCTCCTTTGGCAGTGATACCTAGTAACTATGAACCTGTTCTCAGTTTGCCATCTGTTCCTTATTGAAATATTACTAGGTTATCATTTTTTTGTTAATTTGACATAGGCAATTTGTTCAAGGGCAACAGGCACTTTATTTGTAGATGAAACAATGAAACATAAAGTTGTTTGCTAGCAGCAACCTCTTCATTAGTTACAGATTTCTTTAATGTGGAATTATTTAGATGACTTTGACTTCTGTAGAGATTGTGCATATTTACTGATACTGCTGGATTGTATATGTTTGAGTAAACTTTTATGTTGGAAATGTTCTGAATTGGACAGTTTTGTCATTATTGTTTCATTGCTTACTGGAAAAATGTTCAATAAATTTAAAACTAGCTTTAACAAGTGTGCTGTATTATTGAAGGAGTATAATTTAATACAGTCAGGAAGGTGCATCAAAGAACACCATGCATGTTTCGTGTACAAGGGGCCTATGCCAAAGGTAATCCTTATCCCCCACTGACCAGATGAATTTTCTTTGAATGTGGATTTCAGTGCTGTTTCAATGAATGTGAGTTTCAAGGGCAGAAATTTTAATGCCAAGTCTATTTTCATTGTGAGACTGTATTGCTTTGTTTAGTAGATATCTATTAGTGTTTGTGCTATAAAATGTAAAGTAGAATCCAAATAATCATTGTAGAAGTAAAGCAGTATGCACATTACAGTGTTGATGGTAAATGTGGCGAAATACCCAAGTAATTGGACACTGGAATGGCTGCGGGGAACTCTGGGGTTGTATTTTGGTTCTGTTCAGTTTGTGTTTGAAAGTTGGTATGCCACAATCCCATTGGAGCAGGTGGGGTTATGCTATTATGTATGTAAAGATTGTTAATCAGCGTACAGATTTGTACCTATTTTTCATGGGCCTTTGTCCAGATTATTGATGTTTCCAGGTTAAGAGGTATGCCTGTTCCTTTTCATACCAGTCACAGATTGCACCAAAATCCTTTACAAGCTACTTGAGCTGTCAAATTCCTGATGGCAGCTGGGTATACTTTCTGTATTCCCACAGTCTCTTATTGAAACTGATCCTTTTGTCCATAGGTGTGTTCTAGGCTAATGAATGATGGGGCCTTTTTAAGCTTGGCTGTGCATCTTAATTCTCGGACAAGTTCTACTACACTTGGTAGTGTAAGCAGTAACTTTGTAGATTAAACATTTATAAGCAGGGGCCTGAGAGATGAAACATTTATAGGCTGCCTGTGTCCTCCAGGGGTGAATTTCTGGTTCCCCATTCAGTTGTCCAAGTCACAGTTGAATTGGAGTACATGGATCGGGGGCCTGTTCCAGAGAAGGGGTAGTCTATGGGGCATATGAACCCTGCTTCTCCAATAGGGCCTATTTATAGCTCAGGCAAGGTTTAAGTCTTAAGAATGACTTATTCTAGTGTTGCTTGTTCTGCAGATATGCAGGAAGTCCATTAGAATGGGGTCCCATAATGCCAGACATAGATCTCCCTTTAATAGCCTGTAGGAGACGAGTACAAGAGTAGGTCTTCTAGGTAGTCAGCATAGGCTGTCTGTGTTCTAGTTTGGAATCTCTGTGGACATTCCAGTTGTTGGATGTGCTTGGCTGTGTACATACCAAAGGGGGCATTACACTTTTGACAGGTTTGATGAGTGCCCAATACAGTGAAACAATGACTTCCTTGTACGTAGATACCGGACCTTTGTTTACAAGTTTCACAACGTAGAATGCCTCACTACTACTGTGTTCCGTAGGCATGTGATGATCAAAGGCTAGATTAATTTTCTACCTGTGCCCTTGAGTACTGGGTCGACACTTTGGGATGTGTGGTCAATAATTATAGTTACCTGGGGTGGTTGACTTCCCAAAGGATAATGTGTATTTATTGGCATTTAGTTCATGGTTTTGACAAGTTATTTGTCTCAGCCCTTCTTGGAGAGCATTAGTGTTGTATAGGATTCTGACTACTCCAAATTTGTGATCATCTGCAAATTTGGTCAGACAGAGAACTTTGCTTTTGACTCTGACTTCAGAGAAGCAGATACCCAAAATGAATGGTCCCAAGACTGATCACTGAGGGACTTCACTGGTGACTGGCCTCTTTGTAGAGTTGGACTCAACATTCCTAACTTCCTGGGCCTTCTTTGATCCAGCTGGCTATCCGTTTGGTGACATAAGAGTTTATACCTTCCTCCTTGAGTTTTTCCGTAATGCCTTAATGGGGTATTGTCTTATGCTTTGACCAGGTAGGCAGTGAGCCATTTTGCCCTGTCTTCACAAATTCATGATAGTCGGAGCTTTCCTTTCCTTAAGTGGAAAAGAAGCACAATCTAAGATTATCTCCCAAGTTAACCAACTTTTATTTAGTGCCATCAGTTTGGATGTTTAATTTCACTTTTGTTTTGCGCATCTATCGCTGTTGCACTAAAAATGTCTTTATTTCATTACCTTTCCTTCATAAACTTGGAATCCTTACCAGAGAATTAAAGTTGCTTCACAAGTCAGTTCAGGAGTCCAAACCACACTTTTAAATGCTACCTTACTCTGATAGATCCATCTATTGTGTCTTCTAGAGCTTCACTTGTGGCATCCGTCATTGCTGTCTGAATGCATAAATTCCTGTACTAGCCCTGCACTTTTTTTCTGGGTCTCAACACCAGTAGTTCACCCCCACCCCTCCAAATGAGGGGACAACATTTTAAAGATTATCACTTAGTCAACCAGAATCAGAATTATTTCTTGGGCTTAAAACTCAAATTTTGACTTTTTAAATGATCAAATCAAATTCATTTTGCAGTTGAAAGAACATTGATCTGTCAAAGCAGAGTGAGACTCTACAGCATTTAAATTTTTTGATACGTATATTGCATCTCCAGTTTGACCTTTTTGGGATCAGGTACAGCACGAAGCATTCAGACCACCTTGCATGTTCCTTGAGGTATTTTCTTATTGCAAAGGCAGCCATGGCTGCAGCCATCAACCTAATGTTCGGTGTTCTGCATTATATCGAGCAAAAGACTTGGGTGCATCTGTGTGCGAAAACTTCTGTGATCCACTTCCTTCACTGAAGACACAAAGATGACCCTAACATGTTCATCATTTGAGGGCCCCCTGCTGTTTGTTCTAGAAGGAGTTAAACATTTGAAAGGGATGAGAGAAATATGCAAATCTTTTTTTCTGGTAGTTTCTGTTTCACATCCTGTAGAACACAAAGTAGACAGCAGTGATGGTGGATCTGTGTTTTGGGATAAACAAATCTGTGCCCCTTTTCAGTCATGTGCACCACATTTTAATGTACATTTTGGAAAGCCACAGTCCTTAATTTGTCTGTGAAAAGTCATGTAGAAAGGCATGGAACAGAAAGTAGGTTATTCCATTTCCACTATTATGGCCAGTTCATTGGTTTGAAGTAGCTTACTGTACTTATAAAAAGGTTTGGGGGTTGGCTGCTAATAATGCTCAAGCCCTTCCTACCATGTGTATGGGAAGGGCACATTCCTGTGCAATGTGGTGACTTTATTGGAAAGACTGAAGCCTTCGGTTTCAGATAAATGAGATTGTGATGTGTAGTGGTCAAGCCACAAGTTTAAAAAAAATTGAAAGGAAGGAGAAATCTAGCACTGAACGTATCTTGGACTACAGAAAAATTCAATAGTGCCTTCTTTGAAACATGCTAATGATGTAAGGCCTTCCACCTACACACAGCACATCGGGTAACACCATGAACAAAACTTTTCTTTGTGTTTTTTGAATGTTGTGACAGTGAGCCGGATAGCAGAGTATTTCATCAAACTATCTAGTGTAAAACTGTGGTATTTAACTGAATTGCTTTCTCACTTAGGACGGTCTGCGACTGCACTAGTTTCCGTGTGTGTGTGTGTGTGTGTGTGTGTATCTTGGACTACAGAAAAATTCAATAGTGCCTTCTTTGAAACATGCTAATGATGTAAGGCCTTCCACCTACACACAACACATCGGGTAACACCATGAACAAAACTTTTCTTTGTGTTTTTTGAATGTTGTGACAGTGAGCCGGATAGCAGAGTATTTCATCAAACTATCTAGTGTAAAACTGTGGTATTTAACTGAATTGCTTTCTCACTTAGGACGGTCTGCGACTGCACTAGTTTCCGTGTGTGTGTGTATAGATATAATAGTACATGCATATGCTTGCCAGTTACATCATCCATTTACAAGGTGTAATGATGTGATTGCTGTAAATGCCTATGGCTTACTTTCAGCAAAAATGTGAAAAGAGGAGCAGTTTGTTTTTAATTTAAAAATAAAGCACTCAAGTAATTCGAAGTTCCTGCACATTTCACAACTGGTGTGCCTGCATTTTCAAGCTGCAAAAAATGTGCATGTGACCCTTAAAGTTCATTCAGCTGCTGCTTCTAATTTTAATTTTAGTCAGATATCCATGTTTCTTAACCCAACTGTTAAGTTTTAAGGCCTTTCTTACATGTACCTGTGTTCATGTGCTAAGGAGATGCCTCCCACACATGACTTTCACCTTGAGAAACATTACTCTTCACCCATTTTAAGTGACTTGTTTGGAAGAGTTAGACTTGTGCAGAAGACCTCATTTCTTTTGGTGGCTACTTTTCACTGTAAGGTTAAGAGATTGTATGGTAAATCTGAACTTTTTTCTGTCCTACTTTTGTAAGAAAGTATTTAATTTTTTTTATAACCTGGGTAGCCACAGAAGCAAATCTCCACCAGACTGAATTTTTTTTGCTCAGTGCTGCAGTCAAGATGAGGGCCACCTTCACTGCATGTTTACAGTCCACAGCACCTGAGCAACCTGTTATTAGTCTGCATTAACTTTGCAAATATTGCCCTGTCACCAGTGATCATATGTTCTGGACAGCATATTTTATGGAAGGATCCTACCTTGGTAGGGTTAAAAAGCCAAGTTAGTATTAATAATCTTAAAAATCATTTAATTAGTGCAGTAAAAGCAATGTAAATGTGCCAAGTTTTTTTTAAGAAATTAAAATCTGCTTCATCACGCAGAGAATAAGTCATGACATGGCATGTATGTTTAGCTGCTTGCTTGGTCTTTATGAAAAGATAGCTAGCTCTTTGTAGCCTTCACAAAGGTCTTGAAAACAGAAGAAATATATATTTATGGAATGGCTATATATTATGATTTTAAGAACATTGTTTTTCACTAATGGACATATCCACTAGGATACTGTGTATTTGCAGCCATTCTACAAAGCTCAGACTCCTTACACAGTATGTCTGCCCTTAGTACGACCAGGCATGCTAGTATAAAGGGGATGTATAGATATGCCGAAACTCTGAACTTTCTTATTGGTAGTCTGCATATGCAAACATTCGTAAAAGTTGCATCTAGTTATCCATTACAGTTGGCTTCAGCACATTATTCTGCATATAGTTACTGCATTAAGGTCCTGTCTTCTCAACTAAAAATTCTTAGAAAATTATTCTTTATGTACATTTGTCAGTGTATCTTGTGCCTGTTGATAGTTTGTAAATTTTGAGTCCAGGTTGGTAGAGGACCTTAAGTGATGCCAGGTGCAGTAACCTGAAATTGTTTCTCTGCAGAGCCTTATGGGAAGGAAAAAAAAGCACTTTTGCTTGTTTTGTGTTTGTAATGAGAAGTCATTATCCTTGCATTTCTAACCTTTAAGATGGTTATCTTTTTTCACAAAGTTAAAAAATGTTCTCGTTAAGCTGGTATGAATGCAGGTTGACTACTGCTCACTCCCCCAGTGTCAAAACTGCAGTTGTGAAAAAAGCCAGTAAAATTCATTTAGTTGCTAGTAATTGAACAGCCATGATGACCAGTTTAAAATAAGTGAAACACTGAAAAAAATATATCAAGTCAAATAACAAAAGGCTGTAAAAATGGATTAAGCTTTAGCTATTCAGACGAACTGGGGAAACTGCAAAAATCTGAGGTTGACAAAGAAAAAGTTGCCTGAATATGAGGCTTCTCAAGAAGAGTTGTCTTAAAAAATTGAGTTAGTTGGAGAAGACCTGACATTTTTGCTGTACCAGAGAAACTGGAAGTAACTGACTGAATTAACTTTAAGAAAGTACGAATTAACAACCGGACTGGTGTTCCAAAACAGTTTTTCTACTTTAGAGGGCACATCCTCTGTGTGCTGCAAACCTGGCCATTAAAGAGGACCCCCTTGCACACGAGGCATAAGAGTGCAGTCAAGGACCCATTTGAGTGGAGTTGGTTGGAGCAAGGCTCAGTGTTGAGCATTACTGTTGGTTAGCTTGTTTAAAAATTGCTTAACTTCGCTTCTGTTTAAGCCCTGCATTTGTGTGGGTTTGCGCTCACAGAGCTGCTCAGAGGTTGGTGACTAGCCACAGAACTGATGTGTATCCAAACAAAATCCAGGGGATCTAGTGATGTCTGCAAATATCTGTTTTTCTTGCATTGCAATTTGAATGTGATATTTGTTGTTTTACTGTGACTATTTTTTAAACTATTTTTGCTGCAGTTTTATCTTGAAGTAGGCTGGATTCCGACTTGTTGAGTCTAGTCTATTTGGCAGTATATGAGTACTGAATCCAGCTATCTTTCATTAAGGAGGGTCCCCTGCACACACTTGTGGCAGACTAGTGTAGTCAAGGACCCATCAGAGTGGAGTTTTTTCTTTGTTTTGAGCAAGGCTGGTTGAACATTACTATTGGTTAGTGTGTTTAAAAAAATGCTTACCTTCGCTTCTGTTTAAGCCCCCATTTGTGCTGGCTTGCTCAGCAGAGGTTGCCACCATCAGTTATAGATGCAAAAGCTTAAAAATCAAATTTTCCCCTAGTTAACTGCTTGTGAACCTTCCGAGGCTTCCTTGCATGCAACTCTGTGCACTGCTGCCTGGAGAGCATTTCAGATGTGTATTTTGTGGGCTTGCTGAAGGTTTCCATCCCCAGACTCCAATAGAATAGTGTAGCAGCAGCAAACCTATTCCAACTAGCTCACTCCCCACTGCTTGTTCCTGAATACTGCAAGCGCAATGGGCGGACAGTTTCCCACCATTTCTCCAGCTAGCCTGATTAAGATGGGCATCTTGAAGTAATGTAAATGTAGCAATTTCCTCATGTCCACTGACAACCAACCTCTCCTAAAACATACAAGTTCAACATGCAAGAGATGTATCTGTACTTTCAATCTAGAATCTATGCTGTCTCGCTCACATCATATTGAACTAGACACTGAATGGGTTGTCAGCACACACACTTCACCTCTCTCACAAACCAAGCACACATCACACACCCACATATTCGGAGGTATTCTCCAGAAGTATACCAAAAGAGCAGAGACCTCCCAAGCACAAAGGCTACACATAGTATATACCTGGCAGAATCCACTACACGCAACACTTGCACCAGTGTCTCATCCAACAAGCCCTTAAGGCAAAACATCTTTAAACCAAATGTCTTGGATCATAGGTGATTCTGTTTTGACACACACACATGCACCACTCACCAGGCTGGATAAGGAGAAGGTCACGCTTGAGTGCATGAGCAATTTGGCAGATCCTAGCACCTTTCAGGCAGCTAGGATCTGCCAAGTTGCTCATGCACTCAAGTCTCCCAACAAGTACAGCTGACTCTGTCATAGTCCATGTTGGAGTGAACGACCTGAGACGTTCCTTACTAGACTGTATGAAGAGAGACATGACTAAACACAGTGTGTCCTTAGCCTTAAGCAGCATTCTGCCTTCACCAAGGATACCACAATACAGACAAAATGATTGACTTTAACATTTGGCTTAGCTTCTGTTGTCAGTTGTGGGGGATCCAGTACTTGTTAGCCTGAGATGATATGGTAGATGGACCATGCTGCTTTGGCAGAGATGGTTTTTACCTGTCGCTTCTTGACTTTCGGTTAACCGGCAGAAGTTACTTGCCACCCCACAGAGCCTTTTTTAAGCAATGTCACAAGAACAAAATTCTTAATGCAAATTTATTCTCTAAAGACAATCTCAGGGTTCTGCTGCCAAGTGCTAGGTGTCTAAATCAGAAACTGCACTCACTGGAAGCACTCCTAACCTTGGAAGATGTTGATTTAGTCACTGAGACATGTTTCAAGGCTGCAGAAGGAATCCCAGCCATACAAGGTTACAGTGCCTTCCACATGTTCAGACCACAAAATGAACATGAAAGAACCAAAGTAGGAGGAGCCTCACTCTTCATCAAAGGTAAGTATACCTCTAGACTGGTTAAACAGAATGCCCTTAGCATACCTCTTAAAGCAAGAAATCTGGACAAAGCCATAAATAAGTGTGACAAAGGTACAAAAATAGGGACAATTTTTAAATTTTGCTTTTACAAGCTTATAAAGTTGAAAGAATAACAGGTTTTGCAGTAGCATGAAATTTCTGAAAGATATGAATTCTGAAACTCAAATGCCTTTCACTATTTTCTAACTTCAGACTTTACTGATTTGCCACTGGTTAGCCAGAAAACCACAATTTTATGAGAAACTGACGAAAAATAGGCAAAAATCTGGACATTATGCAAAAATCTGTACAGTTGAGAGGTATGCCCCTTAGAGTTACTGCAAGTGCAACTAACTGTAGGTAAGACACCCCTCCACGTCATTGTTGGCTAGAAGTCCCCATCCATAAACCATGGTGACCACATTGCTACAACAGTCAGGAAATCCTATGTGGCACACCTCATCACTAAGGGCTTTTCATCCAGAAAAAAGGAGGTCATTGTCCCACTGTACTCGTCCCTCATTGGACCCATTTATAGAGTAAAATGCCCCGTTTGGTATGTACCTCACAAGACATCTACAACAGCTAGAGAGGCTGCAGAAATACCTCACTAAAAGAATCACAGGCCTAAAGCAGATGCCCTATGCTGACCATCTAAAAAAAAAAAAAAAAAAAAAAAAACTCCAGCTATACTCTGTGGCATACAGTCTACTCAGAGGCGATCTCTGCTTAACATACAAGGCCATGTCAAACCCTGAGCTGTTGGACATGCTCCACTTAAAGAAATCCCAATCCCTCAGAGCCATATGTTCCTGGGATCTAAACCTTGTCATCACAATGAACAAAACATGCTGGAGGGATAGGTTCCTGACCCAGAGACTTCCCATACTCTGGAATAGACTGCCCATACATGTCAAGCAGAGCGGCTCCTTGGCCCTCTTCAAAAGGAACCTTGATTGGATGGGAGATGAATTCTCCCCGGGGATCATGTCAGTCACCCTGCTCGACAGGGGGTCCAGGGAATTAATACTGTGGGAAGAAATATCCAGGGAATTGTTATAGCTAGGCTTGTATAGACCCTAGGGCTGATGGCCTAGTACCACCTATGAACCTATAACCACAATACCTACCTGGAGCTATTGAGTCTCACACAGTACAACCAAACATTCTGGTTATGGGACTCTTTCACAATCAGTTGGAAGATAGATAGTTAAACATTTATACTAGCACAAACATGCTCTCCCAAAAGTTCTTGGACTTCAACGGAAATGCTCTGGAACTGATGGTTTGCACCCCGCACTAGGGGCCAAAGGTCCTTCACCTAGTCCTCACCAGCATGAGATTTCTGCACCACCCTGTGTGTGGGGCCCTCCCTGGTAAAGCCTGATCACAAATCGGTCTTGTTTGAAGCAGCAGTCGTACTCTATCCACCTTCAGGAGCAATCTGATTGAAAATTTCACGAAAGCAAACTATATCCTCCTAGGAAGCGCTGGAGATAGTCTAGTTCCTTGGTTCCTGTTGGTTGTTTTATTTAGTAGCATTTTATTTATTTTTGTGGTTCTTTTTGATGGCTAGTGAACCTTCTTTCAACATACCTAGAATTCTCAGAGAAGAAACGCTGGATAATACTCAGGACTTTGGATAATTTTATTGTGCATTCAGGCACAGGTAGCGTTGTTCCAACGGCTGGTGCTGGTGGTAGAGGTAACGCTCTTTCTTGTTCCAGTAATTTCATGGATAAATTCGAACATGAGAGAAGGAACAGCGTGGAGAATCCGTTTGCAGCAGTTGGTGAATCTAATTCTTCATCTCTACTGGGTGAGTCGTGAGCTCTTTTAGATAAACTTGAACATTTATATTACATAGAGACTGCAGCTTACTTTAATATGGTAGGTCTACAGAGATGTATAGACCTTGACATCTCACCTAGGGGGTTGAGAGCTTTTAAACCCCCCTCCACCCCTTTTGATGTATTCGATGAAGTGGAGGTGAACTTTTCTGAAAAGTGGTTAGCTGCTGCACATCGTTGCTCTGTAGAATGGATTTCCATTTTGCTAGAACGGGATTGTATCAAACAAAATAAACTGAGGGGTGGGATTAAAACTACACACGGTAATTTGGTTAAGTTGCTTGCTCCAGGCCACCTGGAGAGAACTATCAGATGTTAGTCAAAGTTTGGAAAAGTATGAGAAAGAATTGATTAAACGTGTAAGCGCGAAGTTAGAGACTTGAAAGACTATGAGGGAGGTTGTGCCTTACTATGGTATAAAAAGGATAGTTTCAACAGTAAAAATGCCTCTGGTTCCTTTAAGAAATCTCCCTCATCTTCAAGGGGTGTGTCATTTGTGCCAGACGTTTCTGGCTTATCTACTGAAGGAGAACGAGAACAGTTTCCACGTTTGCCAGCGGCTCCAAACCCCTCGAAACTGAATAATGACTTTCGGAAAGGGAATAAAAGACAAGGAAGGGTATAATGACCGGAAGAGAGGGAGATTCCATTTGGAAGCCAACAACAGTTGTGACTGAACAAGACACTACAAGAAGATTAAAAGATACTAAATTAACTTTGAACTTTGTAGTGCATAACATTTCTGGGGTAGCTTTGTCTAACACTCAAGTTAAAGTGCAGAATTATGGCTTAAAATATATACCAGCAGTGATGCCTCGTTTAAATGAGTAAAAATGTAATTTATTCAGGTTATGTCGAAAATTGCATTTACCGTACGTTTTTGCTAATAACGAAAATGTTTTGTTTAATGAATATTTAAATGATAGTAATGAGGAAAGTTATTTATTTTTATTTATTTATTTTACATTTGTTGACCGGGCTGGTCCAGCTGGATATATTTCCATTTTCAGTAGAGGCTCGGGGAGAAAAACTCCACATATAAACCACCACCACACAAAACATGTTTATAGTAAACAAGAAAGGTATTACAGTTTAAATTATGGGAAGACTGAGATGCTACATTAATACATAATACACCTACAGATCATTTTACAGTATGAATATCTAGGGCAACCCCAAGACATTATTAGAATACACTTAAATCCTTGGTTATTCTAGTTTACTCCAAACTGTTAAACAGTAACAGTAGAAAAAGGAGGAAGTATAAAGAAATGGCAGGAATACTACCTTCAGGATACATTCATAGCCAAGTAGAAAAGATAACTAATTGGTGTCTAAGTAGTAGAGATAGCTTATAGGTGCTACTAATTCAGAGGAGTAGACGGGAACGAGTGGAGGAAAGTAGGAAGTCAAGAGATAACAGGAGAGAAATCCAGAGGATCAGTCTGGGTAACAGCAAGGCATAGCCAGTGAGTTTTAAGGTGTTTCTTAAGACTTTGTTTGAAGAGAGGAAGGGATGGAAGTGAGGTTAGGTCACATGGCAAGAGGTTCCATTGTTCTCCAGCGGTATTGGAGAACAGTGAGTCCCCAGCTAAGTTGTTAGACTTGGTGGTACTAGCTAGAAGTTTATTGGAAGAGCGTAAGGACTTAAGATTCCTATAGGGTGCTATAAGGTTGTTGAGTATTGGTGTGTTGTTGGGTTGGTAAAAAATCTTATAAACAATGGTAAGTTGGGAAAGTATCAGAAGGTTTTTTTAGTTCAAGCCAGTCTAGCTGGTGAAGGTTAAGACAGTGTTGAGTTCTATATGGGTTTCCAGTGGCAAACCTTGCAATACTATTGTAGGAGTTGGCTAGTTTGGCAAGATTATTTTTTTTTAGATTGGTGTATATGGGTGCAGCATACAGAAGAGTTGAAATTAGATGGGCGTGGGCAATAGTCATTCTGGCTGTTGGAGTTAAGAAAGGTTTTGTCCTGTATAGGGAGCACAGTTTTTTATTAACAGTTTTAATGGTGTTATTAATGCGATTGTCAAAGGTGAGGTTATTATCAGTTGTGATTTCTAATAGTTTGGTGGAAGAGTCGGGGGATATAAGGGTGCCATTATTGGATTGAATGGAGAAATCTATGGGGAGGACTTACTATTTGTTGTAAACAGTAGTAGCCTGGTCTTTTTGGCGTTCAAAAGAAGGCACTGTTTCAAGAACCATGCCTCTACTGTGTTGAAAGCTGTCTGGGTTAAAGATTGAAGTTCAGATATAGAGTTGGCAGACCATATGATCGTAGAGTCATCAGCATAATGTATACAGGTGGCTTGAGAATAGCTATTTGAAGGTCATTGATGAATAAAGAGAAAAGAAGAGGGCCAAGAATAGAGCCCTGAGGGACTCCAAGGGAGATAGGAAGGTGAGATGATAGTTGATTCTCCCAAAGAACAGCTTGCTGTCTATTACTAAGGTAAGACTTGAACCAGAGAATTGCTTTGGCATCGAGAGAGGGATGACAGACTGTTTAAGAGATGGTTAACCATATCAAAGGCTTTAGACAGGTCGATGAAGAGTGCTGATGAGAGGGTGCTATTATTATGGTTATTAGTGGTGTTGAAGGATAGGAGAGCTGAGGTGGTACTATGAAAAGGCCTGAAGCCATGCTGACAGTTTGCTAGAATGTTATGTTGAATTAAGTAGTCCATTAGCTGATGGTGAGTACATTTTTCCATAATCTTGGCTAATGGAGAAAGGAGAGCTATAGGCCTGTAGTTAGAATAGTCATTGGAGTTACCTCCTTTGTGTAAGGGAATAATGTGGGAGATTTTCCAGAGATCTGGAATGGTTCCTTCAGTTATGGTATGGTTTATCAGGATAGATATAGGTTAGGTGACTACTTTAGCTGCTTGCTGTAGGTATTCAGATGTTAACATCGGTAGAGGGGGTGCAAGGCTTAAGTTTGTGGATAAGTTTTTAGATGCAAGAGGTAGAGCTGGGTTGTAGTTGGAATGTTCGCCGAGTATTAGGTGGGGAGTTAGGTAGGTCTGAGTTGTGTGTAGCTAGTTGACTGGCTAGAATTTGTATAGTGTCTGTGAAGAAGGTATTAAAGGCATTTGCAGTTTGATGGGAGGTATTGTTTTCTGACCCTAAAGGGGAAGGAGTGCTAGAGTGGCCTGGACAAAGGAGGTTATTCAAGCTTGCCCAGAATTTGTGTGGATTATTGTGGTGTATTTGCTGCAGTTTGCAATAGTAGATTTTTTTTGTCAGAGAATTGCTTTTTTTTGTAGCATTTCTCAACTGTCTAAAAGTTTGTTGTTCTGAGGCATTTCTGGTTGCTCTCCAGTTAGCCCAGGATTTATTTCTTAGTAATATTTGTTGTCTGGTATCTTTTGAGAGCCAGGGGGCAGGTTTGGATTTTATTCTAATAGATCGTTTAGGTGCATGCCTGTCGAGGATTGTTAAGAATTTTATTGAAATATAAAACTGCTTCTTCAAGAGGGAGAGTTTTTAGAGGGTTCCAGTCACAGGCACTAAGTTCCATTTGAAATAATACAGGCTGAAAGTTTTTTCTTGGTTCGAGAAGTCCTATAGTTGGGGGCGTTGGTAATGTCATTCTTTTGTCTTATGATGTAAGGAAGCATGTGATCACTTACATCATCAGGCAAGGTCCCTACTTTATAAGTATGTTCTTGTTTATTGATTAGTATCCAGTCTAGTATAGTTTCTTTATTGTTTGGTTTGTTAATTCTAGTAGTGGTAGTGATAGTTGGGTTAAAGCCATGCAAATTTAATATGAGAAGGGTTATCTGTATCGATACTATTCCAGTCAGTATTGAAATCTCCTAGAATAATAGTTTCTTGTGGGTAAGTAGTAGATATCCAGCATAGGGTATCCTCTATTGTAGTAATGCTATATTACCTGGGGGTAGGTAGATACAGATTATGTATAGTGCTTTGCTGGGGTTGAGTTGAAATCTAGTAATTAAGAGTTCAACTTTACTATTTCGAGGTGGATTATAAGGTATAGAGGAGATGTGTAGTTCATTTCTAAACAGTAGGGCTACTCCTCCTCCTTATTTTACTCTGTCGTGTCTCAGTATATTTGTACCCTGGGGGGATTATTTCATTATCCTTAGTTGTGGGTTTTAACCAGGTTTCTGTAAGACAGAGGATATCAAAGGAGTGAATATCAAGAAGGGCATAGAGATGGGCAACTTTGTTGTTAATACTGCGGATATTGAGATGACCTTTTAGTAAGCAGTTAGAGAGACTGGTCTGGGTAGTACGGGTGTTGGGAGAGGTACTAAGAATAGGTATATTAGAGAGATTAGAAGGGCCTGGGTTAGGGTGGATGTCACCATCTTTTAAGGTGGGATATTTTAGTGCAGAAAGAGGGTTAGAATTAAGGCTAGGTAGATATTTCATTTTTTTTTACTGTGGGGTGGTTTAATTTCATGGGTGTAAGTCGATTTATATTTAGGTAGCAAGTAGCAGGAAGTGGAGGTGGTATTTATTTGGGGATGGGTAAGGGCATTGTTATATATAGATGTTTGTTTAGGAGAGTAGTTGAGGTAGTAGTAATTCACCTTTTCAAAAGAGGTGAGGAGAATAGGTAGTGGTGAGGATAGGTGTAAGAGTGGCTAAGAGTATTACCAAGGATAGGATAGTTTTAGTTTTAGACATATTACTTAGTAAATGTGTGCTGTTACTGCCAGGTAGGGCTAGGATGCAGTAGTATCAGATAAAAAGTTAAGATAGGGTAGTAGAGAAGAGAAATGCTACAAGTAGTGAAGTTTTCTTCAAGTAGTATATAGGTAGGTAGGGTAGTAACAAAAGAGAAATGGGAAGGGTAAAGAAGTTGTATAATGCTAAGGTAGGATAGAAGTGATTAAGAGCTTGTATGGGTAAAGAAGTTGTTTAAGGTAGTGAAGAGTTAAGGTAGGGTAGTAAAGAAGAAAAAATGCTAAGGGTGGAGAGGCTGATGAAAGTAGTATAGGTAGGGGTAGTAAGAGACGAGAGTAATGGAAAAGCTGTAAAAGGATGGGTGTGGCATAGGTAAATTGACTTGAGCCCGGGATAGGAGAGAAGGTGTGGTTAAGGTTAGGACCACTGGGGTTTTTTATTCCTGTTTATCTGACCCTGAGGAGACTGTTTATTTGGATGCTGATATTAATGCATATAGTTTGATTGATACTAGCAAAATAGAGTATAAAAGTGATTTTATTCCACCATATCAACATGAAGCAATTAAACATTTTTCACATGTTGAATTTTGCTATAGAAGATGCTTAATAGTTTTATGCAGAATAAAAATTATGTTAAATTAAGTGCTAAAGAATGGAGAGAAATGCAATCAGCTAGAAATGAGGAAATGGTAATTAAACCCCACTGATAAAGGAGATAAAATAGTCATGAATGTTGAACAGAATGATACACACACAAAAAAAGTTGTAGAAATGAGTATCAAAAAGCTGTTGAGTTTCAGCTACTTATTCAAAAGAGTGTGAGACTGAAATATTTTTCTCGTGCTGATATAGAAAGGAAATTTAATCCGCAGGATATTGAGTTAGCTGTCTTCTTCTGTCTGCCTAAAATTCATAAAAATAGTGCCAACCCTCCTGGTAGGCCTGTAGTTTCTGCACGTATTTTTTTAATTATTATTATTATCTAGAATCGGTCTATTCTTACATGAATGTACACTACCTTATGTGGTGAAGTTGCCATGTTACTTTGGAGATGGTTCGGATTTTTTGATGAAACAGTCAGGACTTCAGTGGTCCAGTGAAATGTTTCACTGTTGATGGTCTTTACACAAGTATTCAAAGACAATTTGGACTAGAAGCTGTTAAATGTTTTATAGGTGAAGTCCTGAATCATACTATATTATGGAACTATTAGATTTTTGTTTTGAGTAATTTTATGTTTAATGATCAAGTTTGTAAGCAACTACAGGGCACAGCAATGGGAGCATCCTTTGCCCCTATGTATGCCAGTTTGATGATAGGGCTATACAAACTAGAATATTTATGTCCTAATACCTTCTTTAAGGACAATGTCAAATATTTTAGATTTATTGATTATCTTATTTTTATTTGTAAAGGAGATTTGAGTGAAATTGATAAGTTTGTTGCAGAACTGCAAAATAATAGATTTAAACGTTTTTGATGGCCTACAAGTAGGCAGGCACATTACATTTTTGGACTTTATTTTCCTCCAAAATTAAATGTATGCTCTTCGAACATCAGCGGATAAAAAATTTGAAGACTGCAACCAGTATTTAGAGGGGCGTAGCTGCCATCCGGTACATGCTATAACTTCTCTTCCTTATGGAGAGTGTTTAAGATTGAGAAGATTGTGTAATAATGATAGTGATTTTTATAGGGAAGTGGACAACACTGTATGCTATGTTTACATCTAGAGGTTGTTGTCATTCAATACAGGTGGCAATAGAGAAGGTTATAGCTGATTCTTCTGAAAATAATTGTGAGTTAGTAAATCATATTATAAGGCAGGTCAGAGAAAATAATAAGACAAATTTATTTTGTCTCAACATATGGACCCTTTAGCACCATTTTGACTAATCTGGTGAAATTATTGGAAATATCTGTTAAAATCAGCAGACTTGGCGGTTTCCTCCCCATTTAGGGGTATTTCCTTTAGAAGAGGTCAAAATTTAAAGGACATCTTGCTGCATAACTATTTTAAATTTCCCATTTGTTTTAGAAATGGTAGTAATGTAAAAATGAAGGGCACATCTTCTTGTGGTTATTGTAATATATGTAATTATGTAGTTTCTCAGAAGTTCAGGCAAAAATAAATGGTCTGTGGCTGACAAGTTCGCCAATGATTGCAAACTGGTGGTAATCACTGAATCCCCAAGTGATAACATACTACAAGACGGGCTTATGCAGACAAATGATTGGTGCCAAAGCCACTATATTGATGCAGTTTTTTGCACTGAGTATCATCCCCTTTGGTAACGATGTCCTTGTGAACTACAATAACACCATAAGGGAAGTAAATAGTGTGGGAAGAAATAGCCAGGGAATTGTTATGGTTAGGCTTGTATAGGCCCTAGGGCTGATAGGTTCATAAGTTGGTACTAGGCCAAGTTCCAACTCGATGGTGCGAGATTTGGATATACAGGTTGACAGTGGCCATAACTTTAACCAGCATGTATCCACATTGGTGAGGAAGACCTATATTGCTCACTTCATAAGTAAAGGCATAGTGTCCAGATCGAAGGAGGTTATAATGCTTTTGTACTAGCCTCTCATCAGACCAATGGAATACAATGCTCCCTTTTGTTGGTACCTCACCAGACACCTGCAGCAACTGGAGACCTCAAAGGTTCCTCAACAAGAAAATTCAAGATGTTCAGAACATGTCCTACATGGACCGACTGAAATCACTGTCACTGTACTCTATCATATAGACATTTTGAGGAGACTTGTCCCTGGCCAACAGAGCAGTCTCTCTCCCCTGCTTAATGGAGCTGCTACACATCGCAAGTCAAATAGGACAAGGCTCACCCGATCTAAGGACCTAAACCTAGCTTGCGGTATAAACAGGACTTGCAGGAGAGACAGGTTTGTCTTTCAGAGGTTGGCACTCCTCCAGACCAAACTACTGATTCACGTTAGGCATAGCGAGTCTATGACCTATTTAAGTGCAACTTAGACAGCTAGATGGGAAACAGCAAATTTATCCCGGGGGTTTCACCTCTGTCCCTCCTTGAGAGGGGCAGTCTGTGTGGATCACACATTTTACAAATATTAGACTATTTCTCTGGTCTATAAGGAAACAAGGGTATAACTTAGGTAGGCTTGTAAGGGCCCCTGGACCACTAACCTTGTAATCTATGAGAAAGCAGCCAAAATCTATATTAGTAAATATGCAGTCACGCCAGCAGCAAAAGTTACTCCTGATGGTTTTCCTTTCGGCCATAGTTTTATTAAAAATTGAGGACAACAGTGTGTGGAAAATGGTTATTTACTGTACACCAGGCAGAAGAGAAGCACTTTTATCCCAGCATTCAGAGAATGTCAGGAGACAGCTTTGACAGCCAAGTTGCTGTATCTAGCTTTCTTCAGGATACTTTTTTTTCTGGAGGGTAAGACTGTTGGATGCAGTGCAGGCTCAGGAGAAAATAAAGTTTAGGCAGCAAAGAATGAACCAGAAGGGACTTCACTTCTCAATGTTCTTCGTGTTTCACTGTTGCAGTCATTACATTTGGGTAATCTGCTGGCAGGTTGCCCTCAGTCGGCCTGAATTCCAAAGTCTTGGGTCCCGCGTCGGTTGCTGTCTTCTCTTCCATGACATCAGGGGTATAAAACATGCAGCCAACGCCATTTTCTTTAGTCTTTCTTGCCGCGCGGTGCCTGAAGCAGAAGCATTTCGCAAGTGCCAGTCGGCCGACTACTGAAATATTCGAGTTTGAGTTTCAGAACCGAAGTCTTCACTAAAGCTATACCCCGTTGGGGAAACTTTTTTTCTTTCTTTTTACAGATGTCAGAAAAAGTTAATTGCATTACTTGTGGGAAGCAAATATCTCCTAAGGATTTCCATTTACACTGTATTCCTTGCCTAGGCCCTGATCACAACGTGCCTGGCTGTCAGTTTTGTGCTAGATTTAACCAATGCACTATTAAGCATCTGTATATTTTTGCATCAAAGTATTTTGGAAACAGATTTAACTACCCAGAAATGTCATCGGATAGCAATCAGACTACCGGCAGTCGAGATCCAAAACAGACAAAGCTTCTCCTAAGCCATTCGCCGGTTCGCTGGTACTCAGTGAGGCGCCTTCGCAGCCCCTGATAACCTCCTACCTTTGAGTCACAGGCCTCTAAAGACACCCATGTGGAGTCCGGCATGCTGCAAGATACTCAAGGTATTTGACCGACGGATGTATCTCCCTCTGATGGTTCCGGAGCCGCTGAGCAGGCACCGGCTTATGAGGGTGTATTCAGACCTCAACATTTGTACATCAAACCGACGACAGCTGCAAAACTAAAGACAAAAGCAACTTCTAAATCTAAAAAACCGACTTGCGAGCCACATGCACAGGCCTCTATGCCTAAAAAACAAATGATCAAAATGGCTGAAGACCTTATTACCTTGATCAGGGGTACCCATCCCCCTCCAGATAAGAGGCCTAGGCAAGACACTGATTATGAAACTTCACATCAGGTTTCTATTACTTCTGATCAGGAATTATCTTTACCTCTCTTTGAGGATTCTGATGCTGAGGAGTCTATTCCATCTGCATCTCCTCCTGAGGATTATTCATTTGGAGAAACCTTGCATACTTTGAGGGAGCATTTTCACTGGGAGAATCAAGACTTCTCAGAATCAAAAAAGAGGCTCAGGGATTTCCTTCTCCCTCAGAACAAGCCTTTAGCCATTCCCCCTGTTTTAGACATTGTGGGTGTGTTTTCGGAGTCGAGCTTGACCCCTGACTCCTTACCTCTGGCTCCCAGTAAGCTTGACAGATATTAGAGTCCCCGACTCACATACATTTTTATTTAGAAACCCTGCTGCTGATCCTGAAACTATTTCACAGGGTCCAAAGGGAGTTAAGGCTTCAACAGCAAAAAACCCTACCCCCTCTGACAGAGATTCTAGGGCACTGGACAGATGGGGAAAAAGGTTTATACATCTGCAACCTTGGCAATCAGGGCCTTAAATTGTCAATTTCATATGCTTAATGAGGCAGAAGGGACTTCACTTTTCATTCTGACTGTAACAAAGCCCATAGAGAGACTTCGCTAGTGAAACAATGTCTGAGCAATAGGAAAAAAAAGATGAAATTATTCAAATCCATAGTACTTCTAATTTTCTTTTAACCAGAGACTGGTGTTAGCAAACTGAGATTATCAGGAAGAGGACAAACAACATTGTAAAGTTAGTTTATAAATGGGCGACTAAGCATTAATTTTATTGGGTATAGGATTAGGCATGAAATGTGTTCTTACATCAAGTGGCTGAGAATGACTGGAATTTTGACTGTTAAATTGCTCCCGTTTGTCATTAATGTTTACAAGGACTTTGATGGGGTGGAATTAGTAACAAGGACTCTGATGGGGTGGAATTAGTAACCATAAGGAAAACAGTAAATTTGTATTTAAAAAAAATCTATAACTTGCATATTATAAATCTTTTTCATATAGGGTGGCGTCAGTGGTGTTTTAATTGTGATATTGGGGAGTCTTTGAGTGTTGTCTACACTAAATGTAATAAAACAAAGTGCATTGTCTGAGTTTTAATGTGTCCAGGCTTTACACCATGACAAGGTAAGAAGGGCTTGGAAGCAAGCAAGTTAAAGCTAATAAAATGTTGTGATGGGCTTTTAGGTGGGTAATGTATATGCATGATCATATTCCATTTAGAATTAAGATAATTTACCTTTTTTTTTTTTTACAGGGATGGATGTCTGGATTTGATGTCTGTTGTTTAAGCTGCAGACAAGGAATTTTGTTATGCAGCTAGGCTTGAAAAAGTAAGACGATAAGGCATGTAAAATGGTAGACAAGAAATTTACAGCTGCAATTCCATGAAAGTCCATTCCATGTATAATATTGGGTAGGGATATATGTCTTTTTAAGAAATTTGGTGTTTTGACAATGGAATTTTTATTGGTGGTTGAACTGGTGGTTTGGATATTTAAAAAGTGGTGCTGAGATTCAGTTCATGATTCTGATGAAGTTTTTACGAAAACGTGACGCTAAATCTGTTTTGTCCTGAGTAATAAATTGATTTATTGCTACTCCTGTATTTTTGGCTGCATAGTTTGCTTTCATTTCTATGTGGGTAAAACCAATAGAACATTGCGTGAGAGGATAAGGGATCATTTCTATTGCTATACACGTGGACAGGAATATAGTGCACTGGCCAAGCACATGCTTCATGAAGGACCTGAACATACTTTCCAGTTTCAGGTTCTACATGTTGAACATGAGAATATCCGTTTGGGAAACATAGTTAACCGCACAGAAGAGGCAGAAATGAACTGGATATTTAGATTAGCATCCCATAGGGGGAGGGGTGTGAATGAGCATGTATCGATTAAGCCACATCTTGCTTCTAGGAAGTGCAGACACAAGCCTACATAATTTGATTTTGTTTCAGTGACTGCCGTCTTTATTTTATTAGTTGTTCTGTTTTCTTATACATTTACATTTACTTATTTTGTTAGATTTTTTGTTAGATCCTGTTAGGTCTTCAGTTAGGTTTACATCCGTTCCATAGTTCTACATTCATATGGTGTCTCTGGAACAAGTTGTCATATCTTGCAACCAAGAGCTTGCTGGTTCACCAGTCACACCCTTTTCAGTTGCTGTAGGGACTTGCAATACACTCAGTTTTATTTGATAAATTGGGATTACACAATTAACATTTACACAGTGTAGTTCATAATTTTAGGTTATACAGGAGCTTTTTATATATTTTTAAACTGATTTTTTATAATGATTTTATGTTTCTTGTATGCATGAACATTTAATAAATATATATTGCATGCAGGTATTACTAAATGAAACAACAGTGACTTGCATTTTAAAGCATTATGCCTTTAAAATCTTTATTTCCTGTGTAGCTAATTGGATAATTGTTTTACTTGCTTTGAACTCTCTTATATAAGCTTAGGAGGTT
>NC_056739.1:108813849-108841349 GCF_019279795.1 Protopterus annectens
ATAATACCTTTTGGCTCCTGTCCCAAACCCAATGTCTGATTTTTTTGGTTTCTGGTGTTAAAAGCCCATTTCCCTTAAGGGCGTGTTGTCAGTATGATAGTTACCAGAGATGAATGACTTCCCAAAGGATGCTATTATGCATTTCTTGGCATTTAGTTTTAATCCATGGCTCTGACACCAGTTGTTTGTCTGTGTCAGCCCCTTCTGGAGAACAGTTATCAGTGTGAGATTCAATGACTGCTCCTAATTTGCAATAATCTGGAAATTTAGTCAGCCAGAGACCACTGCCATTGACCTTGATGTCTTGAAGTAAATGCCAAAAAGGAATGGTCCAAGGACTGATCCCTGAGGGACTCCACTTGACTGGACTCTGTATAGAGGTGGACTCCCCAGTTCTAATTTCCTGGGTCCCGTCTCTTGAGTCAGTTGGCTGTCCACAGGGTGACATACAAGTTTGTACCTTACTTCTTGAGTTTGTCATCAATGCTAGTGTGGGGTATTGTGTTAAATGCCTTAGCCAGGTCAAGGTAGGCAGTGTGAACGATTCTGCCCTCATCCATTGCTTTTACCAGCACCTCAAAAGTCCACCAGGTTGAGTAGGCATGATCTGCCCTTAATGAAACTGAACTGGGTTGGGTCCAGTGTTTTCTAGCTGGCCCACCTTTGTGCAGAGGGATGACTGTTGCCTTTCTCTCTTCATGAGGCATGAAGCCTGTTTGGAGGCTACAGTTAAACAGTAATTTCAGAGGCCCTGCTAGATCATGTTTCATGCTATTTAGAAGGCATCCTGGGATATTGTCTGGGCCCATTGATGCGATGATGTTCTTAGTGTTTCACTGTTGCAGTCATTGCATTTGGGTAATGTGCTGGCAGGTTGCCCTCAGTCGGCCTGATTAACAAAGTCTTGGGTCCTGCGTCTGTTGCTGTCCCTTCTTCCATGATGTCAGGTTGCCAGGGGTATAAAACATGCAGCCGACATCATTACCTCAGTCTTTCTTGCCGTGCGGTGCCAGAAGCAGTTTGCAAGTGCCGGTCGGCCGACTCCTGAAATTTCCGTTTTCGAGTTTGAGAACCGGAGTCTTCAACTTAAAGCCAAGGACCCCGTTGGGGAAACTTTTTCTTGCGCCTTACCAATGTCAGTAAAAGTTAATAATTGCATTACTTGTGGAAAGCAAATACCTCATAAAGATTTTCATCTGTATTGTATTCCTTGCCTAGGCCCTGACCACAACGTACCTTGCTGTCGGTTTTGTGCTTTATTTAATCAGCGCACTATCCGTCGGTACATTTTTGCCTCTAAATATTTTGGTTCTCAGTTTAATTATCCAGAAATGACGTCGGTTAGCCATCAAGCTACCGGAATGTTGAAAAAACGCCAAGATAGAAACAGGCCGTTGAGGTCCAAAACTGACGACTCTTCTCCCTAAGCCAGTCGCCAGTCGCCAGTTCGCCGGTACTCAGTGAGGCACTTTCTCAGCCCCTGATACCCGCTACTTCTGATTCGCAGGCCTCTACTGAGACCCATTTGGAGTCCAGTATGCCGCGAGATACTTCATCTATGGAACCCGCGGATGTCTCTACCTTGGATGGGTTCGAAGCCGCTGTGCAGGCACCGGCTTCTGAGGGTGTATTCAGGCTTTTACAGACTTGTACATCAAACCAACTCCACCTTCAATACGAAGGCCTAAATCTCGATCTGTCGAAGAAAAGATGCCCGGGCTATATGTTCAGGCCCCTATGCCTAAAAAACAAATGATCAAAATGGCTGAAAATCTAATTACTCTAATCATGGGCAGTCAACCCCACCCTTCTAAGAGGCCTAGGCCTGAGCTTGGCTATGAATCTTATAAGGTTTCTGTTTCTTCGGACTCTTCTAATGATCTGGATTTGTCCATACCTACTTATGAGGATTCTGATTCAGAGGATTCCATTCCCTCTGTTCCCCCCCGAGGATTTCTCTTTTAGTGAAACTTTACACATCTTCCGGGAGCATTTCCACTGGGAAAGTCAGGAATTCTCTGATTCAAAAAAAGATGTGTAGGGATTTTCTTTTACCTCAGCATAGGCCTTTGGCTATACCTCCTGTACTAGACATTGTTGATGTGTTTTCGGAATCCAGTATGGCCCCTGATTCCCTGCCTCCAGCTCCTTGTAAACCTGACAGATACTACAGGGTTCCTGAGTCCCACAAGTTCCTTTTAAAACATCCTGTTGCAGATCCTGAAACAATTTTTCAAGGGCCTAAGGGCATTAAGGCTTCTACTGCTAAAAATCCTACCCCTTCTGATAGAGACTCCAGGGCGCTGGATAGATGGGGTAAAAAGGTTTATACTCATGCAACCTTTGCTATCAGAGCTTTAAACTGCCAATTTCATATGTTAAAATATCAACAGCATATTATTGGGCTGCTTAAACAGAAAATTATGTTTATTTCTGACTGTGTGGAAAATTAAGATTTACACTATGTATTGCATTCTGTTGAACAAGTTGGAAAACATACTTTGCAATGTGGTATTGATTCTTTAGAGGCCTCTTGCAGGGCTGCTGTTACTGGCTCTCTGCTTTGAATGCATGCTTCGTTTAAGGAGCAATCTCTGCGTGATCATGTTAAAGCAAAATTGTTGGATGCTCCTTTAAATCAGGACTGCCTGTTTGGCAATAAGGCTGAAGAAGTTTTAAAAAAGATGGAAGATAAAGCTAAATCTGTGCAAACTGTAAAAGATTTCTTACAAGTGCAACCTCCAATATTTAGTAGGCAATGACCTACTAAGAATTGTTACTTTCCAGCTCCTTCCAGATCCTCTCAAGCTAAATCCAGACACACCAAAAGCACCACATTTCAGTCCCAGGGGACTCTCAGACCTAAGCAATGGGGGCCTCCAGTTCCAAAGCTGGAAATAACAAGTCACCCCCCTATGGTAAACAGTCTCAATGACTTTCCTTTAAAATTTCCAAGCACTTGCCTTTTAGCTGCCCCTTTGGGAGGAAAGATTGCTTTTCATGCAAAAAACTGGGAACTCATAACCCAGGATGAATGGGTTTTAAATATAGTGTCCCAGGGATACAGATTTCATTTCCACATGCTGCCAACTCCAAAAGGATGGCCAGACCTGCCCCCAAATCAGTGGGAAGAGGCTCAGAAACAAGTATTTTCCCTCTTAAACATGGGGGGGCTAATCAACCGGTTCCAGAAGAGGAAAAGGGACAAGGTTTCTATTCCAGGCTTTTCGTGGTACCCAGAAAACACAAATCATGGCGTCCTGTCCTGGACCTGCCTACTCTAAACACCTTTTTGGAGATTCCAAAATTCAAGATGCTGACTCTTCAATTACTTCCTATGCTAGGCAAAGATGCCTGGTTGGCAACACTAGATTTAAAAGAAGCATACCTGCACATCCCAATCAGGGAATCTTGCAGAAGTTACCTACTCTTCAAAGCAGGCTACACGCACCATTTGTTCTTTGCACTGCTCTTTGGCTTATCTACTGTGCCCAGGGTATTCAGAAAGTGTCTAGCTCCAGTTATTGCATTTTGCAGGCAAAGAAATATTCAAATATACCCATACCTGGATGATTGTCTAATTCGGGCAGAAAGCCAGGACATACTTTTAAATCATCTGGCCTTTGTACAAAGGGTTCTAACTTGCCTGGGGTACACCATAAACAAAAATAAATCACACCTGGTACCCTGTAAACAAATTATATTCCTGGGAGCAAGCTTGAATACAACGTCCCAGATGACTTAGTTCATGCCAGAGAAACAAATTAATTTGACAACCAGCTTCAAACAAGTGGCCACAAAAACCCTGCTGTCTGCAAGATTAATGCTGCAAGCCTTGGGGTTCATGGCCTCTTGCATTCTTCTAATTTCATATGCAAGACTGTATATGAGGAAACTACAGTGGTATCTAAAAAGCCTATGGTGTCAACATTCTCAAGACCTGGAAACAGTGATTCCTATCATACCTTGCCAACGCCTAGAGTTGCTTTGGTGGGCAGAGGCCTGCCACCAAAACAAGGGAGACTACCTTTCACACCACCCCCTGCCGCCCAAACCCTAACAGACTCATCAGACTATGCATGGGGGGCTCACCTGGCAGGGAGGTGCATTCAGGGCAAATGGAACCCAAGTCAAATGCACCTGCATATCAATCAAAAAGAAGTGTTAGCTGCACAGAATGCTCTGACAGCCTTCTACAAGCAGCAGAGTGGAAGAGTGACTTTCCATTGATTTATAAGTATTTTTTCTGGCTTTCTATTTTCGACTGCTGTATTTTGCCTAAAAGCGAATTTTTATTACTAAACTAGCTCTGCAAGTTGATTCACTGTATTTGCTTGCTTCTGAACTGTTTTGCACTTTAAAAAGTTTGTTTTTGCTTAATTTAACTGGTAGGCTACACACTAAAGTGCGCTAGCCGATTTAAAGCATTTACTGTTTGTTACTGTATCTTTTTTTGTCTGTTTGTAAAAAAAAAAAAAAAAAAAAAAAGCAAAAAAATATCCTTGTTTTCCCACTTACTGAACTAGAATAGTCCAGTCTTCAGATTTTGCTGATCTCTGGGCTGGGTCATAGTTCCTGTGGTGTCCATATCCTTATTTGGATAGGAGGAAGCTTCTTTGTTCACCAGTGGGAGTGGGGAGCACTGAGCGGCCTATTTGTCCCTAAAGGAGTGGTTCCAGCCCAGCAACTTGTAGTTTATTGGCCGTTTTGGGCCATTTTCTAGCTCTTTCTAACCCCCTGCTATAAAGCCTGCTTTAGCGCGCTTTTGCGCAAAGTTGCGCATAGCTCAGCATTGGGCAGCGCCGGTTAATCAAGTTTAAACTATTTCTGACTCTGCTAAGTCTGCTCTTCAGTTTTTCCCTTAGAACTGCTCTACTTTCAATCTAAACAGTCTGTTCTCTATCTGAAAAGCCCAGCACTTGCTCCTAAAGCATTTTTACACAGGTAAAGCACTCTTAAAACAAAAAGAAAGCACTACATCCACCTACAATCACCTTGAGTACCCATTTCCCTATAGGTCCTTTCTGACTCAGTTACACAGCAATCCCTTACACTATTCTAGCATGTCGAAGGGTCAATTACTGGCGTCCTCTCCAGTTCAGCTGGTAAATCTGGGAATCTTGAGGCAATTTTACAACTGCCTCATGTACACAGACAACCCTCTCCTCCTCCCAACAAACACAAATATATGTGAGAGATGTAACTATATAGCCAAACTGGAGGCTGAGCTCCCTTGACTCAGTACTGGCAAAACCAGTCAGGAGCAGAAGGTAACCACACACACCACAAACCCAGTCTCACATAGACCTATCAACTACAAATCAAACACATAAACACACAAAGACATACTCGGAGGCTTTAATTAAAAATCTACCAAAACAACAGAGTCCTCCAAAGCAGACATCCAAGCAACCACTACCTCAAAACATAGCACATGCAACACACAGTTCACAAAGTCAGTGTGCCAAACAGTCACAGCCCTTAAGGCCAAACAACATGCCTGATACACTTGTAATAGGTGACTCCATAGTCAGACACACTGATGTCCCGCTCACCAGACTAAACAAGGAAAAGGTTACAGTAAGCTGCCTGTCGGGCGCTAGAATCCGCCACATAACACAAGCACTCAGGTCACTCCAAAGCAAGTACAAATATGACTCAGTCATTGTCCATACCAGTGTGAATGACCTGAGACTACCTCCCTGGACTACATGAAAAGAGACATAGAGGAGCTCTCTGATTATGTAGCCCAGGCAGGTATGACCCTGACCCTGAGCAGCATCTTACCCTCACCAAGAATGATGCCACAGTACAAAGACAAAATGATAAGCTTTAACTATTGGCTCAATTACTGGTGTCATTCTAAGGGGATCCAATGTCTGTCTGCTTGGGACGACATGCTTGACAAGCCACGCTGCTTTGCAAGGGACGGCTTGCACCTGTCACCCCTGGGCTTCCGGATATTGGCCAAGGCTCTTGCTACCCCCATAGTGCCTTTTTTAGGCAAGGCTCAAAAGACAAACCCACCTCCCTAGAAAACACAAGTGGAAAAAAACTAAGGGTAATGCTGCTCAACGCCAGAAGTCTAAACCTCAAGATGCACGCTCTCGAAGCCCTCCTCAGTATGGGAGAACATCGATGTCTGTGCAGTGACTGAAATCTGGTTCAAGGCTCCTGAGAGCACCCCAGCACTACCAGGTTATACCTCATATCATGCTTTTCGGCCTCAAAATTTGGACCGAACCACAAAAGGAGGAGGAGTATCCATATTCATCAAACATACCCACACCTCCAGGTTAGTGGCAACGCACGAAGCATCAGAGACCATCCATGTGCAACTAACCGTAGGCAAAACTGCCCTACAGTTTGTAGCATGCTACAGACCACCCTCTCAAACTCAGGAACCCCACTCAGCCTTGCTGAAGACACTGGAGAGTATGAATGTGTCTCCAAATACCATCATATTGGGAGACTTCAACTACCCAACCATAGACTGGGAGCATTACTCAAGCCCCAGCACCGTTGCCCAAAGGTTCCTAGAATTCATAAACTCAAATGCGATGGAACAACTAGTCACCACTCCCACAAGAGGAGATAATATACTAGACTTGATCATCACAAACATGGGGACACAATGCTCCACACCGGAAGTATACCCCTCATTGGTGAGATCAGATCATAAATTAATCTCACTGGAAATCCACATCCCGCCCCCACCCCCAGCACAAAAGACCACAGTGAAGAATTTCTCAAAAGCTGACTTCACACTTCTTAAGACTGAAGTGGTATCCTTCAAGGCCCCTGGGCCAGTGGAAACCACAGCCCACACCGCTGAATCCTTTATAAACGCTTTCTACGGACACCTTCAAGAATGCATGGATCATGTAATCCCAAATAAAACCAAGACCCATTCCCACAAAGGCAGGCGTCCTGTCTGGTGGACGCCAGCCATTAACAAGCTTTACAACAGGTGGAGGAAGCTACTACATGACAGAGCAAAATCCCCAAAAGGGAAGGCATCTCTGATCAGTACTAGCAAAAAACTGTGATCACTCATAAAATCATCCAAGGCCAACTTTGAGAGAAAAATCGCAAAAGACACTAAAGACAATCACAATGCCTTCTTTAGTTATGTTAGAAACCTGGGTGGAAACTCCCAGATTTGCTCAGAGTTTGTCCAAAATTACAAAAAATACACAACCCCACAGACATTGCCAACATACTGGCAGACCGGTTCAGTGCAAATCCCCCCCCCCCCCCCAAAAGGAGAAATATCTATCCCAGCAGAGTGTAGCCTCCCTGACTTCTCAGATGCCCAGGTGAGAGCCGCTCTCTCCAAAGCTAAAAACACAGCATCATTGGGACCAGACGGTGTCCCGGGTTGCATGCTACATGAACTCCAAGAGGAACTAAACCTGCACATAAGGCTGCTGTCTAATCTTAGCCTTACTACAGGATACGTACCCAAAGAATGGCGTACAGCAACAGTGGTCCCACTCCACAAAGGAGGTGCTTCTATGGACCCTGGAAATTACCGCCCCATAAATTTGATGAGCCTGGTCTGCAAAGCTATGGAGAGGATCATTATGGAACTCCTAAACAAAGACATTGGGGACCTACAGACACTAGATCCTACCCAATTCGGCTTTGTCAAGGGCAGATCCTGCCTTTTGAACCTGGTCGACTTTTTTGAAACAGTCACTAAGGCCATTGATGAGGGTAAGGCAGTTCACACAGCCTACCTTGATCTTGCAAAAGCCTTCGACACAGTACCCTACTCGGGCATCATAGACAAGCTCACCAGCTTAAATGTAAACCCATATGTCATAAGATGGTTTGCAAACTGCCTCAAGGACAGAACCCACAAGGTCAGAATTGCTGGATGTATTTTTCCGAGGTGCAGGCAAACATAGGAGGATTGTGGCTGACAAAGTTCGCAGATGACTGCAAACTGGGCGCCATAATTGATACTCCAGCGGACACAAGCATCCTTCAGAAAGGCCTCATAGAAACATGCCAGAGCCATGGCCTTAAACTGAACGCCAAAAATTGTATAGTCATACCCTTTGGGAAAAACAAAGTACCCACAAATTACCACATAGGTGGTAATCCATTAAGTACAGAAGAAGTAATCAGGGACCTAGGGACCCAAGTTGACAGTAACCTCTCATTTGACACACACATTGCCAAGGTGGTTAGGAAGACCGTCTATATTACCCACCTTATCATGAAAGGATTCACATCTAGATCAAGAGAGGTCATTGTGCCCCTGTACTCTTCCCTTATCAGGCCCATAATTGAGTACAGTGCCCCATTTGTGATGTACCTTACCCGACACCTGTAGCAGTTAGAAAGACCCCAAAAGTACCTCACCAAGAGGATCAAGGGTCTCAAACATATGTCATATGCTGCCCGGCTGAAGAAACTCCAGCTTGATTCAGTCGCATACCGCCTACTCAGAGGCGATCTATGCCTGACGTACAAGGCCATATCCAATCCGGAATTAATGGACATGCTCCACCTCAGAAAATCCAAATCCACCAGGGCCATGAGAGCGAGAGATTTGAACCTCAACACAGAAATAAATAGGACGTGCTGGAGGGACAGATTCATAACCCAGAGGCTCCCTACACTCTGGAACAGAATCCCAGTCCATGTTAGGCAGAGCCCCTCACTGACTCTCTTCAAGAGAAATCTTGTAGAGTGGACGGGGGTCATCTCTGTGTCACTACTAGACAGAGGTACAATAAACTAAACCCTAAATGGGCTTAGTATTCTCATTCCAAGGGGTGGCGAAAGCCACACACACTCTGGCTAGGCTTATAAATGCCGTAGGGCAGATAGCCTAGTATGAACCTATGAGGACCACATTCTTCCAGGACAACTAATGGTAAAGACTGACAACACCACTGTGTTATGTGGTACATAAGCAGGGGGTACACATTCTTACCCCCTCTGCAGACTAGCCATGGCATTGTGGAACACAACCTTGAGCTACCAAGTGCACTTACAAGCTCAATTCCTGCCAGGAAAATTAAATACACCAGCAGACGGACTAAGCAGAAACCTCATGGACCCACACGAGTGGAAACTGGAACCAAGGATTTTCAACATGTTGACAAGCAAATGGGGGAGCTCAGATATAGACACGTTTGTCTCTCCCCAGAACTACCAGTTGGACATATTTTGCACAATGACTCCCCACAAACAAGCCTGGAAAGTGAATGCTCTTTCCTTCAGCTGGAAAAGTCTCAGTCTATGCCTTCCCCCCTCTGCCTCTGCTCTCCAAAGTACTACTAAAAATCAAACAGGACAAACCAAGGATGATTTTGATTGCTCCAGACTGGCCGCGCCAACACTGGTACCCCCTCCTGCGCAGTGTGTCACTGTTATCTCCATGGTACCTGCCTCAGATTCCTTCCCTGCTGTCTCATCAGGAGAACCAGATTCTGCACCCTCAGCTTCTAACACTGAACCTTGCAGCCTGGCTAATTACTTAATCTCTCCTTTACCATCCCTCAGCAAACCTGTGATCTATATCATTTTAGAGGCAAGGAGGCCTAGTATTAGAAAATCTTATGCTGAAAAATGAAAAAGATTCTGTGCCTGGAAGCAATCACAAGGGATGAGCACAGCAGCACCCAGTTTACCTCAGATTTTACAATACTTAACTGAGATGCTTCGCAAGGGCCTGTCTTTTTCCTCCTTTAAAATCCACGCCTCAGCCATTTCAGCTCATAACACAGAACCTCCCCTCTTCTCTCATCCACTGCTCAAGCAGTTCCTCAGAAGGGCCAAAAATGAGCCCACCCAGGAGAGCTCCAACCCCAGCCTGGGACCTTAACTTTGTTTTGGGGAAACTCACTCTACCACCTTTCAAGCCAGCTGCTACTGCAGACTTAAAATTTCTTTCTTGGAAAACGGCTTTCCTTTTAGCAATCCCTTCCGCTAGAAGGTTATCTGAATTGCAGGCCCTTAAGCAGTGGAGCATTTCATCATCTTTCATGCGAACAGGGTGTCCCTCAGAACCAGTCCATCCTTCATGCCCAAGGTGGTATCCACTGTGGCTCTTAATCAGTCCATTCATTTGCCAACCTTCTTTCCCAAGCCACAGAATAAAGGGGAACGGATACTGTGCACAGACAACTTAGATTCTACTTGGACAGGAATAAACCTCAAAGGAAATCTGAACAACTGCTGGTGGCATTTGCTGCAAGGGCGGAGGGGAAGGCCATTTCAAAGCAAACCATTTCTAAATGGATAAGCCATTGCATTCATTTCTGCTATAAGCACCATGGAAAACCTATCCCCCAGGGGATCGGACCTCACTCTACCAGGGCTGCATCTACCTCTACAGACTTTCTCAGAGGCATCCTTACCAGGGACATCCTAGAAGCTGCTACCTGTAGTTTGGTACATACTTTCACTAAGCATTATCATTTGCCAATTTTCTCTAAATCCAGAGTTGGCTTTGCCACTGCAGTCTTGCAGGGCCTTATAGCTGGCCCTAATGCTATCTAAATTCCTCCATCCAACCATAGCTTTGGGAATCTACCCAAATGTAATGACTGCAACAGTGAAACACGAACATAGTACAGTTGTGTACACTTACCATAAATGTAGATGTTAGTGTATTCACTGTTGCAGTCCTGGTTACCCTCCCTCCAGCCCCCTAACTTCTTTTGACTATACCTCTACTTTCCTTTACTATGCTTTAAAGCCTTTGTGGTGTATTTGCTTTTTTGTTGGCGGTATAGCTTTGTGCTTTTATATTCAGTTGCTTCCCATTAGGGGGGCACTGACATCTGGGGCAAGAAAAACTGATGTAATGGCGTCGGCAGCATGTTTTATATCCCTGACGACCTGCCGTCATGGAAGAAGGGACAGCAACCGACGCAGGACCCAAAACTTTGTTAATCAGGCCCTCTGAGGGCTATCTGCAAGCAGATAACCCAAATGTAATGACTGGAACAGTGAATACACTAGAACATCTACATTTATGAAAAGTGTACACAGCTGTACTTCATACATTCTCTTGATTTTGTGATTCCACCAGGGTGGCTTGTTTTTTTAAGTTAGTTCTGGACTTCTTCATGGTGGGTACAGCTACCTCTGTGCAGCTATTAACATGCTTGTACAGGGTTTCTGTGAATTCTGCATAGGCAGCAGTCTTCTCTTGGTTTATGGGGGCTTGAAATTTGCCAGGATCGTACTTAGTAGCGGGAAGTTAGCTTTAGAATGGTTCCTGAATATTCCAGGTTTAGCTGGGGGTTCAGGTTTTATTTTTTACTTCAAAGGAGACCGTCTTGTTGTCTGACCTTACCAGGGAAGGCATTACAATAGGGGGTGTGTGTGCAGCACTCTCCCATATTAGCGAGGACCAGATCCAGTATGAATTGTGTGTAGTATTGTTTATGTACTTTAAAAATTGCTCCAGCAGTTCAGTTTCCCTTTCATAAAATGTATTATCTAAAAAAAACATAATACAAAGTACAAAACCTGAAAAAATTCTCTATTGAAGATGAATATCCTTTCCCACATTAACATAAGATTTGCGAAATATAGGGGAGCAAGCTGCACCCATTGCTACCCCATTGATTTGTTTATAACATTCACCTTCAAAGAATATAAAGTTATTGTCTAAAATGAATTATGTACAAGTTAAAACAATTTGTTTTTGTTAAAATCAAGGCCCATAAGGTCTTATAGTCCAAACTTGCATCTCGCAGAATAGTATTAAAAGGTCAACTACACTGATAAAAATTCAGTGTCTTCACAAAATACCATTACATTAATTCAAAAGAAATCCCAGGAATCTTTTATATGACTAACATTACCAAGAGCGGGTTTTAAAACCCTGTCAACGTATATAGCTAAAGGGCAAGTCTTGGACTCTTGAGAGGTCACAATAGATCTATAAGGTAGATTAGTATTCTTATGGACCTTTGGATTGTCAAAGATGCTGGGGATGAAGGGGTCCTTTTAGAAATATCAGCGTAGCTCAATCAGTCTCTGTATAGCTCAACTTAACCTCTTTCTTAAATACAGGGGCATAGGTAGCTTCATCTGCTAACAGCCTGCTCATTCCGCAAGAGTAATCAATTGTATCAAATAACACTACCCCTCTTCCTTTATCCGGTTTCATAATGCGATTAAATCTATCACTACATATGTCATGTAACAGTTGTCTTTGTCTTGGATTAAGATTTTTTCAGGTAGAAACAAAGTGCTGACCAAGTTTGTAGAGGTCCTACTAGACTCAAAAGCCTGGACAGTAGGATGAGGTGGGGGTATTATAACATTTCCTTACTAAACCAGTATTGGACTAGTAATTCTCATTTTCCTCAGGAAATACAAAGCTAGCTTAACTTTCCTGATGAAAGTTTTAGTGGGTATGAAAGCAAATTCCCTCTCCAATAAGACCATTATGGGGAAATGTCTATATTATTGTAGTTGAAAATTTTAAATCTGCTGTTGGTGAAAATCTTCACGTGCTCGACACCTGTGGAGCAACAAACGAAATTCCGTAATCCCTTTCTTTTCAGATTTCCCAGTTCTGAAAACATATTTCCTCCTGTTCTTGGGATACCAAACCTTGGAATTGTTGCCTTCTGAGGGGAGGGCCATTCAAACTGTTGGCCCGATGGGCTAAACATTTGGATCACCTGAGAGAGGGATATTCTAAAGGGTCCGTGTGGAAATCAAAACCATCTACCTCTGTCCTAACATGAGGAAAAGGGGTTCACTAGTGGATTTAGGAACCTCTGTAACCTGTATATAACACTGGAGCATTTTAAATTGTTGATTCTAATTTTACAGTTTTTAACGAGAGAAAAATATGTATTAACAATGTCCTATATAAACATACTTTGAATTGGGACAACTTCACAAAATTTACTTTTGGTATTTTAGAGAGTATCCCTTGATCCTAGGGGAGGCCATTGGAAGATTTCTTTAGAATACCAGGAACTATTGTAGATTCTTTAGAATTCCAGGAACTAGTGTAGCAAATTCGTTTTTAGATGCTACTTCCTACCTTGGTATTATCTGTTATGTTTCAGTTGTCCCAGTGTTGAGACATGGGTAAAAGCTGTGATTGTCTTTGGTTAGTTAGTTTTTAGCATATATTTATATTTATTCTACATATTTGCCTTAAGTGCTTGTATTTAATTCCTTGAGGCTATATTTATTTGTAATGTAAAAGTACTGTTTGTTTAGGATTTATATGCAAAAACTTGTTACTGTCTCCAAATTAATTGATGCATTGATAACTGGTACAGATTTCCTTGAATGTGTGAATTTATGGTGTTGATGCCTCATGGATGAAAGCACTTCACCTTGCTGAATATATTTCCTATTTTTAACCGTCTGTTTGTTGGAACTCTTCCAGCGCAGATTTTTTTTTTTGGTGGGGGGGGGGGGTATTTTTTTCCTAAATGTCCTTTCAAAATTTCTTACTGTACTTCTCTGTCTGAAATTATATATGTACTTTTTGTCTCCCTGTTAAATGCTTTGTCTGCTTAAGCTTTTCAAGATTATAATCTTTTTCTTTTCATATCCACATAGAAAACGGTCCATGCCTTAAACTGTCTCACATATGTTACATAATGTCTAAGTATTAAAATATACACTCCTACCTCTTGCACTTTTACACTCCCTGAAATTGTTGCCCTAAACATACCTTTTCAGTTCTTAATCATCTTTGAATTCTCACCACATACTTTTCATATTATCTGCTCTTTTTCTTTACTTACTTCATACGTTTCTATCACAGTCTTTGCACACATTTTCTTTCCCTGCCCTGCATCTCCCTTTACGTTGGACTCTCTTCTTTTTGTCTTTTTTCTCCATTATATCCCCCATCTCCTCCCCCTAATCCATTCTCTGGTTTGCTCTGTTCAATCATTTCTCTTGGATAAATCAAACTGCAACCCTCCTGACTGGAGGGTTGTAACAACACAACCATCACTTAAAGGACCACTACAGGCAGATGATGAAGAAAACACATTTTTTATCTTGCCATGATTTACTGCACCTCCCAAAGCTGCCTGCAGCAAAATAAGTACTCATTCCTAATTTTTTTTTTTTTTTTTACTCTTGTCTGCCCTCATGGGGGCAGACACCGTGATTCCTTCGGAAAGCTAAATATGTCCCATAATGCATAGAGTGTGAGAACAAACAGCCCTACCATTTGTTGTCAGACTAGACTTCCATTCACTTAGAATGGAACACCTGAAAAAAATGCCCAGGTTGGGAGCCTGCAGGTCATCTGTCATTGACTGGTATGCACTGAGTTTTACAAATGTTGTTCCTGCTGATGTACTACACATTCTCTGAAAGAAACTTGCAAAATTGTCAACAAATTACTGACCTAAAACAGACTTTTCACAAGGAGCAGTTTTGAAAGTTTCAGTTCCTGGCCAGGTTACTTCTCCCATCTCCCCTCCTTCAGTGGGCTACAGTCTCACATTTCCAGCTTGGCTCGATTCATCTATTTAGTCAGCTTTGCATGACAATAGACATAAAAAAATCACAGCCTGGTGTGCCAATAAATCTGTTCCCTTGTATGTCTCTTCACGTCTGAATAGCATTTCCCAGGAATAAAAAAACAAAAAAAAAAAACCTCACACACATCAGTCCAGAGTTTGGGCCAATCTAACCATTTCTTAATGTGCACAGTAAAATATTCATTTTGTAATGCATTCTCGCTGCTGACAAGGGTATCTTTACATAGTTATACTCTTATAGCATAACCTGAACTTATGGTATTTAATAATACATTTTACAACAGTTCTCAGTTTCTTAACAATGACCTCCCAAGCCTCTGATGCGACCTAGTACTTTTTCTTACTATTGCTTTTTATGTAGTTTCTTAGTTGTATACTTGTAGCATGTTTCTCATCCTCTCAGCAACCGACTCCTGGAGAAAACTTCCAAAGCAGATACTTGTATTGAAAGAGTACCACCAGCTGTAGCAGTGATACCATACTCCAAAACAGTGCACTCAAACATAGTACTGACAAACACAGGGGAATGTATATGTTTGAATGAAGCAGTGATGAAATTGCTAGGGACTTCACTGAACACAATTTTACTCTTAATCTCTCCATTTCATAATGCATAACATTCACTCCAGACTTACAAAGGCACACCTCCACCTTCCACAAACACAGCTACCCACACCCACACAACATACCAGTCAAATTTAAGGCTTTTCCCACCTCTCTGCAAAACGCTGCTGTAATGGCTTTGGCAAACAAATGAAAACAATTTGATGGGTGTTTGTTCAGGACTCCCATCCATATTTCGCAACAGTACAGATTTTTGCAGTAAGTCCAGATTTTTTGTCCGTTTTTCATAAAATTGCAGTTTGTGTCAAATCACTGGCAAATTGAACACTTAAGTCAGAAAATTGACAGGCATTTGATTTTTGACTTCATATCCTTAAGAAAATGCACTCTAATGCAAAACCTGTTTATCAACTTTCTAAGTCTCTAAGAGCAATATTTATAAATTGTTCCTATTTTTGGGCATATGTCCCCCATTATTTATGGCCTTGTCCAGATTTATTGTTCTGTGATGTTGAGAGGTATGCTGCCATCCCTTCCTACTGGAGGCCAAGTTCACTGCACTTGCCGAAGTGTCCCCTTCAGCAGGGCAGCAAGCAGGTATCGGTGCACATTTGCTTTATAGTTCTTTTAACACACACACACACACACACACACACACACACACACACACACACACACACACACACACACACACACACACGGTTAATGTGGGCAAATCTGTTTGTTCAATGTCACCAAACTTTTCTCCAAACCCAGTTTTATGAACCTGCTACCATTCCACTTGTCAGTCTGCAGCTGCAAATCTTGTTGTCCATGTTATTTCTTCTTTTCCTTGGTTTCGTTTCTCTAGTAATGTTGGTTTTACTCATTTTTTCTTCTGCCTCCTATATCTACCCTAATTATTACTTCTAACAAATATGGTTTCTCACTCTTTTTTTCTCCTCCTCTTTGTCCACTATTTTGATCTTTTCCACTCTGACATTTGCTTTGAGTAAATAATGAACTGTCACCCTTATAATGTCAGCACATTTCAATGCTACATAATATTGTATTTAGTCTAATAATATCTGAATAAGTGAATGGGAAATGTTAAGTTGTCAATCTCGCCTTCATTCTTGCTGGATGGGTTCAGAGCCGATCCTCGGCTCCGACTCTGCACTTACTAAGCTCGAGAGCTAATTTTACCAGCTCGAGGCAACCCTATACCCCATGATGCAAGGCTGAGACTACCCAGATCTCGTTTGCCGCTTCGCTTACGAGGTGCCTCATTTACCAGCTCTAGGTAAGTTTTCTTCAAATTAAGACTTTTAGTCTCATCCCTTTTAAATTTAATAACCTTAGTTGTTTTGTGAACCTTAACGTTTATTTTAACCCTATTCCCGTTAGTGTTCCCTTTTTCTCGGATTATTTATCCCCTTCCCTAGGTTAGGCCTTAGACCTTCCCCTTTCCTAATTTTTCCTGTCAGGGATTCTGTGTGTGTTTGAGTGTGTTGTATCCCTGTTTAGTTTTAGATTATTGGATTGGGTGTTATTTGTGTGTGTGTCTGTGTTTCCTTGTTACTTGTGTTTCCTCGACACAGCTATGTCGAAGGACACAAAGGTCTCAGGCTTCAAGAAGTGTGACTCGTGCTGTCAGAAGATGTCTCTGACAGACGGTCACACTTCTTGTGTTTACTGCCTGGGACCTCTGCACCTGCAGGACTCTTGTGCTATCTGTCATACCTTCAGCCCAAGAGTCCTGCAGGAGCGCAGAAATAAATTAATATTGAGGGGCTTATTAAAGCCTGAGAGTTCCCCGACTAAGTCGGCTCCGGGGAAGCCCTCGAAACCAGTCAAGCCTTCGGCTTTAAGTCCCAAGCCATCGGCTACTGGTTCTGCTTCTTCTGTGTCGAGATCGGCTCCGGCCGGAGCCGATCCTTCCCTTTTAGAAGTCACAGTATCGGCTCCATCCGGCGCCGATACTGCCAGACAGTGTCGGCCTCGGCTCCTTCGGCTCCACCTATCTCTAAAAAGAGATCACAATCCCCCTCATTGGAATCGATATGTTTGGCTCCGAGATCACCCCTGCTCTCGGAGCGGAGCCATCGGAGCCGTTCTTCTCTGTCGTCCAGGCTGTGTGATCACGACCTCGAGAGAGTGGTGAGTAGACTATTAAAGTCTCAGGCATTGGCCCAAATGCTCCATAGCCAGTCTCAACAGACGGTAGCTATCTCACATCCACCTAACATTCCTCCTTCGACTCTCTTACAGAGCTCGGAGCCGTGACTGTTGTAACTTCGGAGCCGATACCACCCCCCCTTTCGGCTCTGTCGTCCTTCGCTCCGATTTCCTCCTTGAGGCCTTCATTGGAGGGATCCGGGCATCTGGTCTCTCGTCGGCTGCGAGGGGGCGAGTGGTATCGGACCCTTGTCCGACCCCATTCTCCCTCTCGGGGCTTCGGTGTTGGTGAGCTCAGCCCCGACATCTGCCTCGGAGCCTTCCCTCTCGGTGAGGCCTGGAGTTCCTATCTCTTCGGAGCGGGAACCGTCTGGCCTCTGTGACGGGGGAGCCTTCGAGGTGATGAGTGTACTAGCCCCTGGGCGTAGTCAACGGTCAGTTCCATCAGCTCCTCCCACTACAGTGCCTGCTGACGTCTCTTCCCACTCTCTTGCTCCCGGACCCAGAGATCCAACGCCTCAGGTTTCCCCATTGGGAATATCTTCCTCTTCCGAGGCTTCTCCTGATCCGTCAGGTGAATCTCCACATAAGAGGACATGTAAGAGAAAACATCTAGACTCCCCCGAGTCTATTACATCTGATACTGACTTGGATGAGTCGGAGGGATCCCCAAGGTCCTCCTCTGAGGATGTCTCTTTCTCAGACATCCTTGAACTCCTTAAGCAGAGGGGGAACTGGCCCTCCCTTAATCCTTCCGAGGACGAGTCAGTATACCTGGAGGCGTTCGGATCTCGACCCTCCACCTCCTGGCTGTCTCCGCCTTTCGACCCTCTTATGGACGTAGTGGCTCGGAAGGTGTGGATGGCCCCAGATTCGGTGGAACCTATTCCTCGGAGGCCTTCTAAATTCATTACGGCCCCACCGGATAGGCAATATTTGACAAAAGGTGTCCCGGTTGATGCCATGGTGGTGGCTGCAGCCACCAAAAAGGAACTAGCTGATCCTTCAGTACCTGTCCATCCTCCTAACAAGGATTCTAGGACTATGGACAGGTAAGCGATGATTTTTCTTCAGCGACCTTTGCCATGCGATCGCTGAACTACTTGTGTCACTTCACCCGCCTTCAAAGAGATGTTCTTAAAGAGTTGGGAGAAGTTTTACAGGATCTGTCAGCTGCTGGGTCTCAGGATAAGATTAGCTCACAGCTAGGAATCCTAAACTCCATTGTTAACTCCTCCATGCGGCTCATTTCTTATGCAGCCGATGGGCAGTAGAACGCAGGCACAGAAGTGGCTTTAAGACGTCAATCCTGGATGCGGCTTGGTAATTTTGCAGACCCCTTCAAGGCGTCCTTCACAAACTCCCCTTTTGATGGTTCGACCTTGTTCGGACCTCAAGTGAAAGACACCTTGACTAGATGCAAACAAGATGGCAAGACTCTTTCTGCCGTAGGAGTCCGTTTCTCCACCCCTTCAAGACCTTACCCAAAAGGTCAGAAGGGAGGGAAAATGTGGTTCCGCAAATCTCAAGGAGTCACGCCTGACGCACGAGGTCAGTTTACCCCCAGAGGCAGAGGGGGTAACAACAACAGACGCCGCCCTAGGGGCAGAGGGGGTCCGCAGAATCAGGGTAGCAGAGAGCCTCTTTCCGACAAACCCTTCCAGCATCCCTGAGATGTTGCTCGATTGTCCACCTTCGGAGGCAGTCTGAGGAAGATTATCGCTGTACCCAATAGCCTGGCTTTCCCTTTCTCAAGACAAATGGGTACAGTCGATTATATCCGAGGGTTACAAAATTCCCTTTATTCAAACCCCAATTCAGCAAAAGGGAACCCTTCCAGACGTTCCACCCGGTCTAAGGGAACTAGCAGTACCAGAGATAATCAAAACTGCTAGCAAAAAGAGCCATCCAGCCAGTCCCAGCAGACCAAATAGGATCCGGAATCTACTCAAGGTTCTTTTTAGTACCAAAAAAGACAGGGGACTGGAGACCAATATTAGATCTGAGCAAACTAAACAAGTTTGTAAAGAAAACAAGATTCCGGATGGTCACGCTTCAGTCCATTCTACCCTTTCTGGGCAAGGACAATTGGATGTGCTCTGTAGATCCTCAGGATGCGTACTATCACATAAAAATTCACAGGCGCTCCAGAAGGTTTCTCCGCTTTCGGCTGGGGACCAGTCGCTTCCAATTTAGGGCCCTGCCTTTTGGACTCACTACAGCCCCCAGAGTGTTCACCAAATGTATGGCAGCGGTTACGGCTCACCTGAGACGTCAAGGATTCCAGGTGTTTCCATATCTAGACGACTGGCTCCTCACTGCCACCACCAGGCATCAACTTCTCCAAGCCAGAGATTACACCATTCTCATTTGCAGAAGGCTAGGGATTTCTATAAATTTCGAAAAATCTGCCTTGTCGCCTTGTCAATCTATTACTTTTATAGGCGCAAAATTGGACACCGTACAACTTTCAGCAAAGTTAACAGACCAAAGGATCTTGGACATTCAGAGTCACGTCCAGGTGATTCTTCTCAGCAAAAAAAATCAGGCCAGATTTGCTCTGAAAGGTATTGGGTCTTATGGCTGCCGCCATAACACTTCTTCCCTTTGCCCGCTTTTACATGAGTCTTCTACAATGGATGCTATTCGCCCAATGGTCCTTTCAACAACTTCCCATGCATCACAGGATCATAATAACTCCAACTTGCAAAAGGCATCTGACCTGGTGGATATCGTCCCCTCAAGTCCATCAGTGAAGACCCTTTGTTCCTCCTGCCCCGGTCGCCACGGTTACATCGGACGCCTCCCTGATCGGGTGGGGGGGGCATTATCAGGGCAGGATGGTCCATGGCACTTGGCAACCTTTCGAATACCACCTGCACATAAATGTCCTAGAGATGAGAGCAGTGCTTTTAACGTTGCAAGCCCTCAACGACTCTCTTCCCCTGGGAACTATTGCAGTCCAAACGGAAAATATATCCGTAGTGTGGTATATCAACAAACAAGGCGGAACCAAGTCCTATCCACTGTGTCGAGAGGCTCTCAGACTTTGGCAATGGGCAATCTCTTCTCAGCGGTTTCTGATAGCAACGCATATCCCCGGGAAATCCAACATCATAGCGGACAGGTTGAGCAGAGCTATTCTCATGCCTCACGAGTGGTCTCTCAAACAATCAGTGACGGAAGAGATTTTTCAGGAGTGGGGCCTTCCTTGCTGCGACCTTTTTGCTACATCTCAAAACAGCAAATGCCCAGACTTCTTCTCTCTCTTCCCCCTTCCAGGCCATCCCCCCAGAGACGCTCTAACCCAAGATTGGCCCCGGGGACTTCTTTATGCCTTTCCCCCCTTTCCTGTGATACCTCAAGTAATTCAGAAAGCAACCGCCTTGAGAGCCAAGTTGATTCTCATTGCCCCTTATTGGCCTCGACAGATATGGTTTCCGTTCCTACATCGTTATCTCTTGGTACAGCCATGGCATCTGGACCCGGTTCCAGATGATCTGACCCACCAGTTGGGGCAGCTGCACCAATCCATACCTTCTCTCAACTTCACTGCTTGGTTGCTCCACTTCCATCCTTAGCCAGGCTTCCTATGATTTCTAATCCCGTCCAGGATATCATAGTAGCTTCCCATAAATCTTCCACCAGAAGGATTTACACTAGTAAATGGCAACGTTTCTCCTTCTGGGCAAAAGCTAGGAATATAGACCCCTATACTGCTCCGATTCATTCGGTCTTGGACTTCCTAGCTGAGATTTTTCATTCAGGATCTTCTTCCTCCACAGTAAAAGTTCAGCTGGCAGACATTTCGATTTTTCATATAGGCTTTTTGGACCACAACATTATGTCACATAAACTTTGCAAGGCATTCCTTAGAGGTATCTTTTTGCTTAAACCTCCGATTAGAGACCCCCCACCACAGTGGGATCTAAATTTAATTTTAACATCCTTGATTCTCCCCCCTTTCGAACCTGCGGCTGCCTGCTCATTGAAATTTCTTTCTTGGAAGACACTCTTTCTAGTCGCCATTACTTCCGCCAGGAGAGTATCTGAGCTTCATGCTCTCTGCATTCGTCCTCCCTACTTAATCTTCCACAAAGACAGGGTATCTCTAAGGACTAATCCGTCTTTCTTACCCAAAGTGGCATCGCAGACTAACTTAAATCAATCCATTGATCTTCCAGTTTTTTCCCAAATTATTCTGATAGGCGGAACAAAAACTACATTGTCTTGATGTTCACCGCCAACTCAGATATTATCTGGACAAAACTAAACATTTTAGGAAATCTGATCAACTGTTTCTATCCTATGCAGAGAACAGGAAAGGCCTTCCAGTCTCCAAGGTGACTTTATCTAGATGGCTGTCTTCTGTGATTACTTACATTTATCAGCTCAGAGGCAAAGAGTTGATTTCTAGGCCAAAAGCCCATTCTACCAGAGCTCTAGCTACATCTACAGCTTTTCAGGCTAGACTTCCAGTAGACACTATTTGTGCAGCAGCCACATGGGCCTCTCCTCATACCTTTGTTTCACATTACAAATTAGACTTGGCCTCCAGAGACAGAGCGAATTTTGGTTCCACCGTTCTCAAGAGTCTGTTCCATTGAGCCACCCAGGATAAGAGGTGCTAGGGAAGCGGTCCCATCCAGCAAGAATGAAGGCGAGATCGACAACTTAACATTAAGAAGTTATGTACCTACTATAACGTTCCATGTTAGTTGTCTTCTCTGCCTTCTTTCTGCGTCCCGCCCTCCATCCCCCTAGCCTGGTCAGACCGAGAAGATTATGCCTCTTCTCTTAAGAGGTTTTATCCTTTTTCTAGCTAATCAGCTTCTAGTGTCACTAGATTAGGTTGATCCCTTTCAGAGGATTATGATGATTATGATTGTCATTTTTAGTATTGTTACTTTTTCTTCCTCATCTCCAGTTGGAAGAATATATTGCATAATTTCCTTAGCTACCAAACGAGATCTGGGTAGTCTCCGCCTTGCATCATGGGATATAGGGTTGCCTCGAGCTGGTAAAATTAGCTCTCGAGCTTAGTAAGTGCCGAGTCAGAGCAGAGGATCGGCTCCGAACCCATCCAGCAAGAAAGAAGGCGAGAGAAGACAACTAACATGGAACGTTATGGTAGGTACATAACTTCTTATTTCATGACAGCATCAAGGAAACATTTTCCTTCATTCTGTGTTTTTTTTTTTTTTCTTAAGGTTTGGATTTTTCTTGGTATAGTGATTGATTTTCTTAGTATATTTTATTTTATTTTATTTTTTATTTTCCATTTGTTTACCAGGTCAGTCCGACTGGACACAAGGTGACCGTTTTCAGCAGAGGCTCGAGGAGAAAAGCTCCAGATACATAGTAAACAGTTGTAAAAAAATAATAAAAATAAATTGTACAAACATAGCGATTTTGTACAAAGAGCACAAAAAGCATAGAATATATAAGGAGTACAATCAGAGTTTTACAATTTATGCAGCATACTGTGGTTTAGAATATTGAGAAACAATTAAACAAGGTAATATACAACAGATATACAATTGCTTGAACATAATTTCAAAAAGAGGTTTCCATAGACAAACGGGGTCATAAACTAGAAATCATAACTATATTGCTATGATTTATATTGCATTTATCCTGTTTTAATGACGGTATATGTGTATTACTGTACATGTCATATGTGCACAAATATTTGTATTCATCTATGTATTTACACTATATTGACAAAGTCCTGGGTCACATCAGAAACTGTTGTAAAGCTTGGCATTAAATACCATAAGTTCAGGTTATACTATAAGAGAATAACTATGTAAAGATAACCATGTTAGCAGCCAAAATGCATCAAACTGAATATTTTACTGTGCAAACTAAGAAATGGATAGATTGGCCCAAACTCTGGACTGATATGTGTGCTTTGCTTTTTTTCCCCCTGGGAAATGCTAAGCAGAAGTGAAGAGACATACAATGGAACACTTTTAGTGGCACACCAGGCTGTGATTTTTTTTTGTCTATTATCATGCAAAGCTAACTAAATAGTTGAATCTACCCAAGCTGGAAATGTGAGACTGTAGCTCACTGAAGGAGGGGACATGGGAGGAGTAACTTGGCCAGGAAATGAAACTTGCGAAACTGCTCCTTGTGAAGTCTTTTTTTAATCTCTAATTTGCTGACACTTTTGCAAGTTTCTTTCAGAGAATGTGTAGTGCATCAATAGGAACAACATTTGTAAAACTCTGCACATACCAGTCAATGACATATGAGCTGCAGACTCTCAAACTTGGCAGTTTTTTCAGGTGTTCCATTCTAAGTAAATGGAAGTCTAGTCTGACAACAAATGGTAGGGCTATTTGTTCTCGCAGTCAATGCATTATGAGACAGATTTTGCTTTCAAAAGGAATCACAATGTCTGCCCCCATGAGGGCAGACAAGAGTAAAACAAAAATAAAATTAGGAATGAGTACTTATTTTGCTGCAGGCAGCTTTAGGAGGTGCAGTAAACCATGGCAAGATCAAAAATATGTTTTTTCATTGTTTGCCCGTAGTGGTCCTTTAAGGACTTCTCTCTCTCTCTCTGTCTCTTTGTGTTTGAGTCTCTCTCTTTCTGTCTCTCTCCTTGTCAGTCTCTCCCCCCTGTCGTGTGTTTTCTCTTCCTCTCTTGGGTGAGCGCTCTCCCTCCCCCTCTCTCGGGCGCACGCTCTCCTCCCCTCTCTGCCGCTCCCCTTTTCTTGTGCCTCTCCCTCCCTCTGTCTCCCCCTCCCGTGTGTCTCTCCCTCCCCTCCCGTGTCTCTCCTCCCCCTCCCCATGTGTCTCTCCCTCCCCTCCATGTGTCTCTCCTCCCCTCCCGTGTGTCTCCCTCCCCCTCGTGTGTCTCTCCCTCCCCTCCCGTGTGTCTCTCCCTCCCCTCCCTGTGTCTCTCCCTCCCCCCTCCTGTGTCTCTCTCCCCTCCTGTGTCTCTCTCCCCTCCTGTGTCTCTCTCTCCCTCCCTGTGTCTCTTTTTCTCTCCCCCCCCGTGTCTCTCTCTCTCTCTCGTGTCTCTCTCTCCCGTGTCTCTCTCTCTCCCGTGTCTCTCTCTCTCCCGTGTCTCTCTCTCTCCCGTGTCTCTCTCTCTCTCTCCCGTGTCTCTCTCTCTCTCCCTCGTCTCTCTCTCTCCCGTGTCTCTCTCTCTCTCTCTCTCTCCCTCCCCTCCCTCTCTCCTCTCTCTCCCCGTGTGGGTCTCTCTCTCTCTCTCCTCCTGTGGGTCTCTCTCCCCTCCTCCCGTGTGGGTCTCTCTCTCTCTCCCCTCCCTCTCTCGCAGTCTCTCTCCCCTCCCGTGTGGGTCTCTCCCTCCCCGTGTGTCTCTCTCTCCCTCCCCGTGTGCCTCTCTCTCTCTCTCCCTCCCCTGTGTCTCTCTCTCCCTCCCCGTGTCTCTCTCTCTCCCTCCCCGTGTCTCTCTCTCCCTCCCGTGTCTCTCTCTCTCTCTCTCCCTCCTCTCTCTCTCCCTCCTCCCGTGTCTCTCTCTCTCTCTCTCTCCCTCCCTTCCCGTGTCTCTCTCTCTCTCTCTCCCTCCCCGTGTCTCTCTCTCTCTCTCTCTCTCTCTCTCTCTCCCTGTGTGTGTCTCTCTCTCTCTCCCTCCCTCTCTCTCTCTCCCTCCCTCCCTCTCTCTCTCTCCTCCCTCCCTCTCTCTCTCTCCCTCCCTCCCTCTCTCTCTCTCCCTCCCCGTGTGTCTCTCTCCCTCCCCGTGTCTCTCTCTCTCTCCCTCCCTCCCCGTGTCTCTCTCTCTCTCCCTCCCTCCTGTCTCTCTCTCCCTCCCTCCCCGTGTCTCTCTCTCTCTCCCTCCCTCCCAGTGTCTCTCTCTCTCCCTCCCTCCCTCCCTCCCAGTGTCTCTCTCCCTCCCAGTGTCTCTCTCTCCCTCCCAGTGTCTCTCTCTCCCTCCCACTGTCCTCTCTCTCCCTCCCAGTGTCTCTCTCTCTCTCCCTCCCAGTGTCTCTCTCTCCCTCCCTCCCAGTGTCTCTCTCTCTCTCCCTCCCAGTGTCTCTCTCTCTCCCTCCCTCCCAGTGTCTCTCTCTCTCTCTCTCCCTCCCTCCCCGTGTCTCTCTCTCCCTCCCTCCCCGTCTCTCTCTCTCTCTCCCCCGTGTCTCTCTCTCTCTCCCTCCCTCCCCGTCTCTCTCTCTCTCTCCCTCCCTCTCTCTCTCTCTCTCTCCCTCCCCGTCTCTCTCTCTCTCTCCCTCCCCGTCTCTCTCTCTCTCTCCCTCCCCGTCTCTCTCTCTCTCTCCCTCCCGTCTCTCTCTCTCTCCTCCCGTGCTCTCTCCCTCTCCTCCCGTGCTCGCTCTCTCCCTCTCTCTGTTCCCGTGGTCTCTCTCTCCCGTGTCTCTCTCTCTCTCTCCTCCCTGTCTCTCTCTCTCTCTCTCCTCCCTGTCTCTCTCTCCCTCCCTGTCTCTCTCTCCCCCGTGTCTCTCTCTCTCTCTCTCCCCCGTGTCTCTCTCTCCCTCCCTCCCTGTCTCTCTCTCTCCCTCCCTGTCTCTCTCTCTCCCTCCCTGTCTCTCTCTCTCCCTCCCTGTCTCTCTCTCTCCCTCCCTGTCTCTCTCTCTCCCTCCCTGTCTCTCTCTCTCCCTGTCTCTCTCTCTCTCCTCCCTCTCTCTCTCTCCCTCCCTCCCTCTCTCTCTCTCTCCCTCCCTCCCTCTCTCTCTCTCTCCCTCCCTCTCTCTCCCTCCCTCTCTCTCTCTCCCTCCCTCCCTCCCTCTCTCTCTCCCTCTCTCTCTCTCTCTCCCTCCCTCCGTGTCTCTCTCTCTCCCCGTGTCTCTCTCTCTCCCCGTGTCTCTCTCTCTCCCCGTGTCTCTCTCTCTCCCCGTGTCTCTCTCTCTCCCTCCCGTGTCTCTCTCTCCCTCCCTCTCTCTCTCTCTCTCTCCCTCCCTCCGTGTCTCTCTCTCTCTCTCTCTCTCTCCCTGCCTCCGTGTCTCTCTCTCTCTCTCTCCCTGCCTCCGTGTCTCTCTCTCTCCCTGCCTCTGTCTCTCTCTCTCTCTCTCCTCTATCCCCTCCCTGTGTCTCTCTCCCTCTCTCCCGTGTCTCTCTCTGTCCTTCCCCGTGTCTCCCTCCCTCCTCGTGTCTCTCTCTTCCTCCCCGCGTCTCTCTTTCCCTCTCCCTCCCCGCGTCTCTCTCCCTCTCCCTCTCTCGCCTCCCTCTCTCTCTCACTCCCTCTCTCTCCCCTCTCCCTCTCTCTCTCTCCTCTCTCCTCCCTCTCTCTCCCTCTCCTCCCTCTCTCTCTCCCTCCCTCTCTCTCTCTCCCTCTCCTCCCTCTCTCTCTCTCTCTCTCCTCCCTCTCTCTCTCTCTCCTCTCTCTCTCTCTCTCCCTCTCTCTCCCTCTCTCTCTCTCCCTCCTCTCTCCCTCCTCTCTCCCTCTCCTCTCTCTCCTCTCCTCTCTCCTCTCTCCTCTCCCGTCTCTCTCTCTCCCTCTCTGCCTGCGTGCCTGTGTCTCTCTCTCCCTCTCTCTGTCCTCTCTCTCTCTCTCTCTCACTCCCGTGTCTCTCTCTCTCTCTCCTACCTCTCTCTCTCCCTCTCCTCCCTCTCTCTCTCCTCACGTGTCTCTCTCCCCTCTCTCTCTCTCTCTCCTCCCGTCTCTCTCTCTCCCTCTCTCTCCCTCCCTCTCTCTCTCTCCTCCCTGTCTCTCCTCTCTCCTCCCGTGTCTCTCTCCTCCCTCCCTTGTCTCTCTCCTCCCTCTCTCCTCTCTCCCTCCTCTCCTGTGTCTCTCTCTCTCCTCTCTCCCTGTCTCTCTCTCCTCTCTCTCTCTCTCCTCCCTCCCTCTCTCTCCTCCCCCCTCTCTCTCTCCTCCCTCTCTCTCTCTCTCTCTCCTCCCTCTCGTGTCTCTCTCCCTCCCTCTCTCCCCGTGTCTCTCTCCCTCCCTCTCTCCCCGTGTCTCTCTCTCCCTCCCTCTCTCCCCGTGTCTCTCTCCATCTCTCACCCTCTCTCTCCCCAGTCTCTCTCTCCCCCCAGTCTCTCTCTCTTCCCCCTGTCTCTCCCTCTCTCCCCTCCCGTGTCTCTCTCTCTCTCTCCCTCCCTCTCTCTCCACCTCTCCCTCCCTCTCTCTCTCTCTCTCCACCTCTCCCTCCCTCTCCCTCCCTCTCTCTCTCTCCTCTCCCTCCCTCCCTCTCTCTCTCTCTCTCTCTCTCTCTCTCTCCCTCCCTCTCCTCTCTCTCTCTCTCTCTCTCCTCCCTCTCTCTCTCTCCTCCCTTGTCTCTCTCTCTCTCCTCCCTTGTCTCTCTCTCTCTCCCTCCCGTGTCTCTCTCTCTCTCTCTCCTC